>NC_142935.1:28558783-28596283 GCF_046866305.1 Octopus bimaculoides
ATTGGACTTTCCTCTGTTTCCGAAGAAGAGCGTCTGCTCGAAACGTTAAACCATCTTTCTTTCCTTCCCTGAGTGTGAGCTAATACGTTGCATGTACCACGTCCTCACGTTGTTGTGGTTTTTGGTGTTTGTTCTTTTTTGGGAGGATTTACTGTATATATATATATATATATATATATATATATATATATATATATATATATATATATATATATATATACATATATATATATATATATATATATATATATATATATATATATATATATATATATATATATATATATATATATATATATATATATATATATATATATATATATATATATATATATATATATATATATATATATATACATATATACAGGGGTGGACAAAATAATGGAAACACCTAGCATCATAGCATCATAATTTTGAAATATCTATAAAACAGTCAAAAGCTTGTGTATTTTTCTGGGTTTTTTTTAATTTATTATTAGCGTTGCTTAGTATGTTTTGCTAAAATTGCTGTTTCTTTTCAGATATCATCAGAAAAAGTAATTAAAATTCATTAAAATGACTGATCTATCTGACTTTCAAAGAGGTCAAATTGTTGGTGTTCGTATGGTAGGCGCTAGCGTAACGAAAACAGTCGAAATGTTTGGTGTATCATTAAGTACTGTCTCGAAAGTAATGGCAGTCTTTGAGGAAGAGGGAAAAACCTCTTCGTCGAAACAAAACTCCGGAAGAAAACCAAAACTTTCAGATAAGGACCGTCGGACTCTTACGCAAATTGTTAGAAAGGATCACAAAAGTACAGCTCCTAAAATTACTGCAGAGCTTAATGACCACCTCGAGAAACCAGTTTCCACAAGAACTGTTTTCCGGGAGCTGCACAAAGCTGGATTTCACGGGAGAGTTGCAATCAGAAAATCTCTACTTTCAAAAACAAACATTACAAAGCGTTTAGAGTGGAGTAAAAACCTACAGAATTGGTCCCTAGAGCAGTGGAAGAATGTTGTTTTCTCGGACGAGTAATCCTTTACCTTATTTCCGACCAACGGCCGAGTATACGTGTAGAGACAGCCAAAAGAAGCATTTGACCCAGACTGCCTTCTTCCAGCTGTTAAACATGGAGGAGGATCTGAGATGATCTAGCGGGGCTATATCTTGGAAATCCGCTGGCCCAATGGTTTCCCTTCATGGCAGAATTAATAGTCAAGACTATTTAAGCATTTTATCTGATCAAATTCATCCTATAGTTGTGGAACTATTTCCAGAAGGAAATGCAATCTTTCAGGATGATAATGCACCAATTCACACAGCTAAAGTTGTTACTGAATGGCACGGGGAACATTCTAGTGAAGTTGAACATCTTATCTGGCCACCACAGTCCCCAGATCTCAATATTATTGAACATTAATGGTGCATTTTAGAAAAACAAATAAGGAGTCGATATCTTCTACCATCATTACTACAAGATATGGAGACTGTTTTAGTTGAGGAATGGACAAAACTTCCTTTGGAAACAATTCAAACTTTGTACGAGTCCATACCTCGTAGAATTCAAGCTGTAACTACTGGCAAAGGCGGTCCTACCCCATATTAAAATAAATTTGTTTGAAATTTTAAGGTGTTTCCATTATTTTGTCCAATCCCTGTGTGTAAGTATGTATGTGTATATATATATATATATATATATATATATATATATATATATATATATATATATATATATATATATATATATCCAACACTGCTTGTCAAGTAGTGGTGGGTTCAAACACAGACAGAGATACACACACATAAACATACATACACACACACACATACACATGTATATATATATATATATATATATATATATATATATATATATATATATATATACAAGGCGCGTACGATATTTGAGGACAGATTATTGTTTATAAAAAACATATATAATAATAGATAATATCAAAAAATGCTATGAGGATAAAAATAAGCCTTCTTTTCTATAATGTTGTTTAATAAAGACACCTTCATTTTCAACAACTGCTTCTATATGACATCTAAAACATCTGCATGCTCGAATCAAGTGGTCCTGGTTCATTTTAGACATTACTCTGACTATGGCAGCTTTCGAAGAATCTTTGGTATTATGGGCGTGTTCATTGACCTCTCTCTC
Organism: Octopus bimaculoides; assembly: GCF_046866305.1. Classification (NCBI taxonomy): domain Eukaryota; kingdom Metazoa; phylum Mollusca; class Cephalopoda; order Octopoda; family Octopodidae; genus Octopus; species Octopus bimaculoides. The sequence continues at coordinate 28,560,930 of NC_142935.1, forward strand.
AGCAACTCTCTACATGTAATAATTCAATGGATTGAGATCTGGGGAATTAAGAGGCCAAATGTTAGGGGGCTATATGATCATGAAAATTTTCAGCCATCCATTTCTGTGTTATTGGAGCCATGTGTGATTGTGCAGAGTCTTACTGAAACACATATGACCTTCCATTGCATACACTGTCTATCCAGTGCTTAACAATTATTTCCAGGACCACAATGTAGGCGGCTTGTGGAAAGAAGTGAGAAGGTATCACATGGCCTTCATTGCTGACAACTCCTAAAACCATAACAGTTGCAGGAAATTTTGTATGCATAACACTTGGAACTTCAGAAGGGTCTGTACATAACCATCTGTTAATTCGTCAGTTAACCTTTTGATCTCGGTCGAAGTTTTTCTCGCTTGAGAAAAACCAAAGTAAATCTTCTGTTGAATTTTTCAGTTTTTTTAAGAGCCTTATAGATCTGATGTAGTGGTTTTCTTCTGGTTTTTCTGGCAAATTGACCTTTCCTCATCATATTAGACTTATATCTGAAGTCTTCGTGTGCAGCATTTCTGACTGTTCCTTCTGACACATGGAGATCTTTTGCAATTGAACTCATGGACTTTCTGGGATTGGAATCAATAGTCTGTTGAACTTGCTGGATAAATTCAGATGTTCTGATGGTTTTAGAGTGTTTAGAATGCTTTTATGCTTTGATACTAGCTATACATTTTCATCTTCAGTCTTGAACTCCTTACAAACTTTGCAGACGAAAAGTCTGGAAACTTTTAAAGATCAAGATACTTCTAAACCGCTATTCTCAGCCTTTATAACCACAATAACAGCATGCCTCTTCCTTTCTTGAGTAAGCTGAGGGCCTGCCATTACTATTTTCTGAAACAAAGATTATACAGAGTTAGCAAAAAATACAGCAGTGACCCCAAAAAGGGTATGTCCTCAAATACCTTACGCACCCTGAGTGTGTGTGTGTGTGTGTGTGTGTGTGTGTGTGTGTGTGTGTGTGTGTGTTTAAACGACGGGTTTCTTTCAGTTTCCGTCTAACGAATCCACTCACAAGGCTTTAGTCGGCCCGAGGCTATTGTAGATGACACTTGCCCAAGGTGCCACGGAATGGGACTGAACCCGGAACTATGTGTTTGGGAAGTAAGCTTCGTACCATACACCACCTATATATGTTTATACATACGTATATGTGCATGGTATCGATAAATAACCTTTACAATTTGAAACATTCAGAAAAGAATAAAAAATACAGATGACTCAGCAGAGTTTATTACAAAACAGATAAAGTTTAATTAGAAATGTCAGGACACTCCCCAGATGGGTTCCATTGGTTGCACGCAACACATCTAGATGTTACAATACAACAGACTGTAAAAATTGCAAAGATAATTTATGAACACCGTATATACAGGGTGATTAAAAAGTAACACTCGATTCTAAAATACTTATAAATTATTTGATTGTAATTTTTACCCAAAAATGGATATGAGAGGGAAGTTTTTAGTATGAGGTTTTATTTAAAATTCGATATGGGCTCCAGATGTCGCCACCAGCTTCTTGAGTTGCCCGGAAATTGCTTCAACTGATTTCGCCTAGAAATCTGGTGGGATGTGAGATGATATAACTTCTCGTTTTCGCCCTTCAAGTTCTTCCAAAGTCTTTGCTTTGGTATAGTTGTTGTTGTTGTTGTTGGCACTCCGTCGCTTACGACGTTGAGGGTTCCAGTTGATCCGATCAACGGAACAGCCTGCTCGTGAAATTAACGTACAAGTGGCTGAGCACTCCACAAACACGTGTACTCTTAACGTAGTTCTCGGGGATATTCAGCGTAACACAGTGTGGCAAGGCTGACCCTTTGAATTACAGGCACAACAGAAGCAGGAAGTAAGAGTGAGAAAAAGTTGTGGTGAAAGAGTACAGCAGGGTTCGCCACCATCCCCTGCCGGAGCCTCGTGGAGCTTTAGGTGTTTTCGCTCAATAAACACTCACAACGCCCAGTCTGGGAATCGAAACCGCGATCCTATGACCGCGAGTCCACTACCCTAACCACTGGGCCATTGCGCCTCCACGGTTTGGTATAGTAGGCTTATTCTTTTAGCCAATCCCAAGAAAAAAGTCATAATGTGTTAAATCGGGACTCCTGTTTGACCATTCATGCCGACCACGACAACCCAACCATCTCGTGGAGAAGTGGGCATTCAGCCATTCACGAACGACAAGAGCAATACGATTACAAGTAAAATGTTCATACTTCAAAAACAAACACAAAAATATCGAGAAGAAAATTACAATTGATATTCAATTTATAAGTATTTTAAATATTTTAAGATAGAGAGTTACTTTTTAATCCCCTTGTATATAAACATGCATATCAACATATGTATGAATAGATAGACAAGCAGACATACAGACAGAGAGGTAAAAGGAGGTTGCATGCCTTGGAGATCGTGTGGGTCTGGCACTGGATGTTGTGAATCACACTTTTCTTTACAGTGATAATCACGGCGACATCCTCTCCCTTGTTTAAAAGAATAACCCCACCGACAGCATTTCTCTTCTGCTTTTCCGTTGTAGCATCTGAAGTATTTTCTGCATTTGCCAGGTAAGGGGAACTCTGTATTGTCTGGTATGTGACTGCAGCGACCTATGCAAAATATGATAGATAGATAGATAGATAGATAGATAGATAGATAGATAGATAGATAGATAGATAGAAGGATGGAGGGAGAGAGAGAGAGAAATAAAGAGAGAGAGAGAGAGAGAGAGAGACAGAGAGAGAGACAGAGAGAGAGACAGAGAGAGAGACAGAGAGAGAGACAGAGAGAGAGACAGAGAGAGAGACAACAGACGGACGGAAGACAGACAGACAGATAGATAGATATATAGATAGACAGACAGACAGACAGACAGACAGGCGGATAGATAGACAGACAGACAGACAGGCAGGCAGACAGGCAGACAGACAGACAGACAGACAGATAGATAGATAGATAGATAGATAGATAGATAGATAGATAGATAGAGACATAGTATAATCTGATATGACTGTTACCTACAATCTCCCTCTACTGCAGTATCTTCAAAATGCATAATATTGGCTTCAAATTTTGACCCAAGGTCAGCAGATTTTCGTGGAGCAGAGGTAAGTTGATTATTTCGACCCCGGCGTTCAACTGGCACTTATTTCATCGACACCGAAAGAATGAAAGGCAAAGTCGACCGCGACAGTATTTGATCTGAGAACGTAAAGATGGACGAAACCCCACTTGGTCGTTTGTCCCCACATCACCCCCACGGTAACGCTTGTGCCAGATCGCCGCTTTAGAAAAATACGTAATATTTGTTAATCGGACAGAACTGCCAAAGTAGATGTCCATTGGAAACACTAAAATTCTAACATGACATCTTTAATGACTGGTGAAAATTGTATATGTCAACCTGTTCATTACTTATTTAATTAATTATTATAGGCGTTTACATAAATTTTATATGCATAGACCAATACGTAATATTTGTTAATCGGACCAATACGTAATATTTGTTAATCGGACAGAACTGCCAAAGTAGATGTCCATTGGAAACACTAAAATTCTAACATGACATCTTTAATGACTGGTGAAAATTGTATATGTCAACCTGTTCATTACTTATTTAATTAATTATTATAGGCGTTTACATAAATTTTATATGCACAGACCAATACGTAATATTTGTTAATCGGACAGAACTGCCAAAGTAGATGTCCATTGGAAACACTAAAATTCTAACATGACATCTTTAATGACTGGTGAAAATTGTATATGTCAACCTGTTCATTACTTATTTAATTAATTATTATAGGCGTTTACATAAATTTTATATGCACAGACCAATACGTAATATTTGTTAATCGGACAGAACTGCCAAAGTAGATGTCCATTGGAAACACTAAAATTCTAACATGACATCTTTAATGACTGGTGAAAATTGTATATGTCAACCTGTTCATTACTTATTTAATTAATTATTATAGGCGTTTACATAAATTTTATATGCATAGACCAATACGTAATATTTGTTAATCGGACCAATACGTAATATTTGTTAATCGGACAGAACTGCCAAAGTAGATGTCCATTGGAAACACTAAAATTCTAACATGACATCTTTAATGACTGGTGAAAATTGTATATGTCAACCTGTTCATTACTTATTTAATTAATTATTATAGGCGTTTACATAAATTTTATATGCATAGACCAATACGTAATATTTGTTAATCGGACCAATACGTAATATTTGTTAATCGGACAGAACTGCCAAAGTAGATGTCCATTGGAAACACTAAAATTCTAACATGACATCTTTAATGACTGGTGAAAATTGTATATGTCAACCTGTTCATTACTTATTTAATTAATTATTATAGGCGTTTACATAAATTTTATATGCACAGACCAATACGTAATATTTGTTAATCGGACAGAACTGCCAAAGTAGATGTCCATTGGAAACACTAAAATTCTAACATGACATCTTTAATGACTGGTGAAAATTGTATATGTCAACCTGTTCATTACTTATTTAATTAATTATTATAGGCGTTTACATAAATTTTATATGCACAGACCAATACGTAATATTTGTTAATCGGACAGAACTGCCAAAGTAGATGTCCATTGGAAACACTAAAATTCTAACATGACATCTTTAATGACTGGTGAAAATTGTATATGTCAACCTGTTCATTACTTATTTAATTAATTATTATAGGCGTTTACATAAATTTTATATGCATAGACCAATACGTAATATTTGTTAATCGGACCAATACGTAATATTTGTTAATCGGACAGAACTGCCAAAGTAGATGTCCATTGGAAACACTAAAATTCTAACATGACATCTTTAATGACTGGTGAAAATTGTATATGTCAACCTGTTCATTACTTATTTAATTAATTATTATAGGCGTTTACATAAATTTTATATGCATAGACCAATACGTAATATTTGTTAATCGGACCAATACGTAATATTTGTTAATCGGACAGAACTGCCAAAGTAGATGTCCATTGGAAACACTAAAATTCTAACATGACATCTTTAATGACTGGTGAAAATTGTATATGTCAACCTGTTCATTACTTATTTAATTAATTATTATAGGCGTTTACATAAATTTTATATGCACAGACCAATACGTAATATTTGTTAATCGGACAGAACTGCCAAAGTAGATGTCCATTGGAAACACTAAAATTCTAACATGACATCTTTAATGACTGGTGAAAATTGTATATGTCAACCTGTTCATTACTTATTTAATTAATTATTATAGGCGTTTACATAAATTTTATATGCACAGACCAATACGTAATATTTGTTAATCGGACCAATACGTAATATTTGTTAATCGGACAGAACTGCCAAAGTAGATGTCCATTGGAAACACTAAAATTCTAACATGACATCTTTAATGACTGGTGAAAATTGTATATGTCAACCTGTTCATTACTTATTTAATTAATTATTATAGGCGTTTACATAAATTTTATATGCACAGACCAATACGTATCGTAATGAAATAATTCCTGTGTCATTCGAAACGGTCGCAACTTTCTATAAAATTATATAAGAACAACGTCATCTTTTTCTCCTCTGATTCCTACTTCAACGTGTGTGTGTGTGTGCATGTGTGTGTGTGTATGTGTGTGCGTCTAAAGTTATTACCTATTGGATCGACTTGGTTTGGCACTTGGTGTGAATCACACTTTTCTTTACAGTGATAATCACGACGACATCCTCTTCCTGGTTTAAAAGAATAACCCCACTGACAGCATTTCTCTTCTGCTTTTCCGTGGTCACATCTCAAGTATTGTCTACATTTTCCAGGCACGCGGAGTTCTGATCCGTGTGGCATGTTTCTGCAACGATCTATACAAAGTAAAATAAAGTGGGCATCATTCACGTCGTACAATATAGAATTGGAAATTGTTACAGAGACCGACTTATATTCACTCACACGTACACACACAGATATATATACAGAGAGAGAGGGAGAGACAGACAGACAGAAACAGAGACAGACAGACAGAAACAGAGACAGACAGACAGAAACAGAGACAGACAGACAGACAGACAGAAACAGAGACAGACAGACAGACAGAAACAGAGACAGACAGAGAAAGAGCGAGAAGAGAGAGAGAGAGAGAGAGAGAGAGAGAGAGAGAGAGAGAGAGAGAAAGAGGGAGAGATATAACAAGAAATTTTGGTTGGAAATTCATAAATCCTTTAATGTATTGTTCTGTTGCTCATCCATACTACATTCCAACACATAGGAATTTTTTATGAGCGCAGTCCAAAGCGTTTCACATAAATGAACTTGAAGCATGCACACGCAGAAACTCCTTTCACTGAAAACAGTAATTTAATAATGGAATGAAAGAATATGTATATTTCGTTTTTGTATCTGGTTTGCAATATTCTTTATCTGAATTCGTGTGTTGAAGCATATTTTATTGCGTCTGAGGAGAGTCTTTTTCTTTTAGTGCCTTATTCCTTAACACACCCACCGGTTCGATTTCCACTCATTTACTTCTTTATTTCCTATAAAATTTTTGTTGCGTCTTGCAGCTTATTCAATAGTCGTTGACTCTTCAATAGAAAGTCAACGACTATTGAAGAGGTTGAAAGACGGTACGATAATTTTAGGAAGAAATAAATAAGTAAACGAATGGTAATTGAACCGGTGGGTGTGTTAAGGAATAAGGCACTAAAAGCGAATGACTCTCCCCAGAAACAATAGAATATTCACATAGATATATATATATATATATATATATATATATATTTATATATATATATATATATATATATATATATATATATATATATATATATATATATACACGTAGATGTTACTCACCTCTGGGATCGTGTGGGTCTGGCACTGGATGTTGTGAACCACACTTTTCTTTACAGTGATAATCACGACGACATCCTCTTCCTGGTTTAAAAGAATAACCCCACTGACAACATTTCTCTTCTGCTTTTCCGTGGTCACATCTCAAGTATTGTCTACATTTACCAGGTACGCGGAGTTCTGATCCCTGTGGCATGTTTCTGCAACGATCTATACAAAGTAAAATAAAGTGGGCATCATTCACGTCGTACAATATAGAATTGGAAATTGTTACAGAGACCGACTTAGATAGATAGATAGATAGATAGATAGATAGATAGATAGATAGATAGATAGATAGATAGATAGATAGATAGACAGACATTATCTTTTGTACTAGTCTCCGCCCCATTGCTACGACAATGCTGGGTCCCCATCGTTATGTATTGTACACTTTAACGACTTGAAACCTTCTCTGATATGTGGCGTTTAGTGGATGAGGTAATTTGATATCGCTACCTTCAGCCATATTTGTAATTTTATACGTACATTATATATATATATATATATATATATATATATATACGTACATTATATATATATATACGTACATTATATATATATATATATATATATATATATATATATACTCATACATGTGTGTGGTGGGGTGCACGTGGGGATGTTACATACCATGGACATCGTGTGGGTCTGGCACTGGATGTTGTGAACCACACTTTTCTTTACAGTGATAATCACGACGACATCCTCTTCCTGGTTTAAAAGAATAACCCCACTGACAACATTTCTCTTCTGCTTTTCCGTGGTCACATGTCAAGTATTGTCTACATTTACCAGGCACGCGGAGTTCTGATCCGTGTGGCATGTTTCTGCAACGATCTATACAAAATAAAATAAAGTGGGTATCATTCATGTCATATAATATAGATTGGAAAGTGTTACGGAGACCCACATATTCTCACTCACACGTACACAAACAAATATATATGTGTGTATATATATATGTATATATATAGTTGTATGTGTGTGTGTGTGTGTGTGTGTGTGTGTGTGTGTGTGTGTGTGTGTGTGTGTGTGTGTGTGTAAATCAAAATAAGCAACAAGGATATCCAGAGCTAATGCAGTACGATCGTTTCATGTAACTCCATTTAATTGAACAATGTAATCATTACATCAATTTAAAATGCAGAGCAATCTTCAGCTGCACAAAGACATGGAATTTAATTAAATTAGCACAGATGGACACGTTAGTATAATAATACCTAAAATCTCCCAGAGGTTAGGGAGACAGACAGAGAAATCTTGCTTTAGCCACACCATGGAAGCTGATAAAAAAATGTCAAAGAAAACTCTGCCTGTCACTGATTTTATTTGTTTTTTAGTTTATATTTATAGACTATCATATCAAACCTTGTATAGCTAATGCTTAAGAGAATAAAGGGCATTATCTGCTAGGGGTAGGGGTGAGAGAGCAGACAGAAATCATGGTTGGTATCGTCATAAACTCATGAGGTTTGGTAAAGGAAAACTTAAAACAAGATCTTGGCTGACAACTAAGGGGTCGCCCACTAGCAGACCATTGATAATGAAACAGGGGAAGTCTTATCACGTAGTACTATACTCTTTTACATATCTCAGTCATTTGACTCTGACCATGCTGGAGCACCGCCTTTAGTCGAGCAAATCGACCCCAGGACTTATTCTTTGTAAGCCTAGTATTTATGCTATCGGTTACTTTAGCCGAACCGCTAAGTTACGAGGACGTAAACGCACCACCATCGGTTGTCAAGCGATGTTGGGGTGACAAACACAGACATACAAACATATATACACACACACACACACACACACACACACACACATATATATATATATATATATATATATATATATATATATACATATATATGATGGACTTCTTTCAGTTTCTGTCTAGCAAATCCACTCACATGGCTTTGGTCGGCCCGAGGCACTTGCCCAAGGTGCCACGCAGTGGGACTGAACCCGGAACCATGTGGTTGGTAAGCAAGCTACTTACCACACAGCCAAAGTTTTAAAACAATCTTACTATATTGTATACAGATAAAATTTATGGCTATTCATAGGGCTATTAATATATCTTAATATATTAATATATATTAATATATTTAAAAAAGGATTGAAATTTATGGATACTTTTCAGTATTTATCAAACTTATACCACAATAGAGAGAGGAAAAGAAAAGAAAGTTATTTAGAAATAGTTTAATATTTATATATATTGTACACCTAAAAAACTAACTCATATGGTATCTGTGAATATATATATATATATATATATATATATATATATATATATATATATATATATATATATATATATATATATATATTCACTAGTCTGGGTTGCTTCTTTTCCATATTCTCATGCATACAATCAATTTCCTGACAATGCAATGTTGCTGTTACCATTTTTCTTTGTTGCAAAAGTGAAAAATGAATAACCCCTTCGCAGACCACCGTACAATGACCACTAAAATTTTAAGGTGAGTGTGTTAAGTAATAAGGCACTTAAAGCAAATAACTCTCCCCAGAAACAATAGAATATATGTGTGTGTGCGTGTGCACATATTTATATATACATGTGCGTATTTGTGTGTATTTGTGTGTGTGTGTGTGTGTGTGTGTGTGTGTGTGTGTGTGTGTGTGTGTGTGTGTGTGTGTGTGTGTGTGTGTGTGTGTGTGTGTGCACATATGGCTGTTACATACCATGGACATCGTGTGGGTCTGGCACTGGATGTTGTGAACCACACTTTTCTTTACAGTGATAATCACGACGACATCCTCTTCCTGGTTTAAAAGAATAACCCCACTGACAACATTTCTCTTCTGCTTTTCCGTGGTCACATCTCAAGTATTGTCTACATTTACCAGATACGGGCAGTTCTGATCCCTGTGGCATGTTTCTGCAACGATCTATACAAAGTAAAATAAAGTGGGCATCATTCACGTCGTACAATATAGAATTGGAAATTGTTACAGAGACCGACTTATATTCACTCACGCGTACACACACAAATATATGTGTGTGTGTGTGTGTGTGTGTGTGTGTGTGTGTGTGTGTGTGTGTGTGTGTGTGTGTGTGTGTGTATGCATGTATGGGAGGACTTTCGAGACCAGGTTCTACAACGTGCAACTGAAACCCTGGGATATGTTACTGCCAGACACAGAGACTGATTTGACGAGAATAATGCTGAACGTCAGCGACTATTGGTGGTAAACGCCATGCTCACAGTGTATTGTTACTCAGAGAACTGTCTACTGTGCAACGAAGTCTAGCACTTGCCCACTATGACAGTGTAAAATCACTACTGCAGCGATCTCTGAGGAAGATGCAGAACACTTGGTGGGAGGATCTTGCTCGTGATTTTCAGACTGCTGCTGCTGATGCAAATAATAGCAAGAAGCTTTACCATCTTATGAAGTTCTCCCATGAACTCTACCCAACGTTTCCCTAAATCATATATTCCATCTTTAAAAAAAAACATTTCATCTTTGGCTGACATAAACTTTCCGAATGCTTCAATTACCGCAATTTAAAAATGTCTTATTGCGTACGAAAATCTCAAAATGTTTAAATAAGTTATAATCAGTAGGAGAGATATCGGAGGAATATGGAAGATTTTGTAAAATATCATGATTCATGCTTTGCAACTTTTAGACCGTAGCTTGATAAGTGTAAGGACGTGCGTTGTCGTGGAACAAAATTGGGCCATCTCTTGGTTGCTTCTTCTTTAAATTCTCATGCATACAATACATTTCCTGGCAATGCGATGTTGCTGTTACCGTTCTGCCTTGTTACAAAAATTAATAATGAATAACTCCCTTCGCAGACCACCATACAGTGACCACTAACATTTTCAGTGTGTTAAGTAATAAGGCACTAAAAGCAAAGAACTCTCCCCAAACACAATGGGATATATATGTGTGTGTGTGTGCGTGTGTACATATATATATATATATATATATATATATATATATATATATATATATACGCATACATGTGTGTGGTGGGGTGCACGTGTGGATGTTACATACCATGGACATCGTGTGGGTCTGGCACTGGATGTTGTGAACCACACTTTTCTTTACAGTGATAATCACGACGACATCCTCTTCCTGGTTTAAAAGAATAACCCCACTGACAACATTTCTCTTCTGCTTTTCCGTGGTCACATCTCAAGTATTGTCTACATTTACCAGGTACGCGGAGTTCTGATCCGTGTGGCATGTTTCTGCAACGATCTATACAAAGTAAAATAAAGTGGGCATCATTCACGTAGTACAATATAGAATTGGAAATTGTTACAGAGACCGACTTATATTCACTCACGCGTACACACACAAATATATATATGCGTGTGTGTGTGTGTGTGTGTGTGTGTGTGTGTGTGTGTGTGTGTGTGTGTGTGTGTGTGTGTGTGTGTGTGTGTGTGTGTGTGTGTGTATGCATGTATGGGAGGACTTTCGAGACCAGGTTCTACAATGTGCAACTGAAACCCTGGGATATGTTACTGCCAGACACAGAGACTGATTTGACGAGAATAATGCTGAACGTCAGCGACTATTGGTGGTAAACGCCATGCTCACAGTGTATTGTTACTCAGAGAACTGTCTACTGTGCATCGAAGTCTAGCACTTGCCCACTATGACAGTGTAAAATCACTACTGCAGCGATCTCTGAGGAAGATGCAGAACACTTGGTGGGAGGATCTTGCTCGTGATGTTCAGGTTGCTGCTGGTACAAATGACAGCAAGAAGCTTTACCATCTTATGAAGTCCTCCCATGACCTCTACCCAACGTTTCCCTAAGTCATATATTCCATCTTTAAAAAAAACATTTCATCTTTGGCTGACATAAACTTTCCGAATGCTTCAATTACCGCAATTTAAAAATGTCTTATTGCGTACGAAAATCTCAAAATGTTTAAATAAGTTATAATCAGTAGGAGAGATATCGGAGGAATATGGAAGATTTTGTAAAATATCATGATTCAGGGTTTGCAACTTTTAGACCGTAGCTTGATAAGTATAAGGACGTGCGTTGTCGTGGAACAAAATTGGACCATCTCTATTCACTAGTCTGGGTTGCTTCTTCTTTAAATTCTCATGCATACAATACATTTCCTGGCAATACGATGTTACTGTTACCGTTCTTCCTTGTTGCAAAAATTAATAATGAATAACCCACCACGCAGACCACCATACAGTGACCACTAACATTTTCAGTGTGTTAAGTAATAAGGCACTAAAAGCAAATAACTCTCCCCAAACACAATGGAATATATGTGTGTGTGTGTGTGTGCGTGTGTACATATATATATATATATATATATATATATATATATATATATACGCATACATGTGTGTGGTGCGGTGCACGTGTGGATGTTACATACCATGGACATCGTGTGGGTCTGGCACTGGATGTTGTGAACCACACTTTTCTTTACAGTGATAATCACGACGACATCCTCTTCCTGGTTTAAAAGAATAACCCCACTGACAACATTTCTCTTCTGCTTTTCCGTGGTCACATCTCAAGTATTGTCTACATTTACCAGATACGGGCAGTTCTGATCCCTGTGGCATGTTTCTGCAACGATCTATACAAAGTAAAATAAAGTGGGCATCATTCACGTAGTACAATATAGAATTGGAAATTGTTACAGAGACCGACTTATATTCACTCACGCGTACACACACAAATATATATATATATATGTGTGTGTGTGTGTGTGTGTGTGTGTGTGTGTGTGTGTGTGTGTGTGTGTGTATGCATGTATGGGAGGACTTTCGAGACCAGGTTCTACAATGTGCAACTGAAACCCTGGGATATGTTACTGCCAGACACAGACTGATTTCACGAGAATGATGTTGAACTTCAGCGACTATTGGTGATAAATCGCTATGCTCACTGTGTATTGCTACACAGAGAACTGTCTACTGTGCAGCGAAGTCTAGCACTTGCCCACTATGACAGTGTAAAATCTCTACTGCAGCGATCTCTGAGGAAGATGCAGAACACTTGGTGGGACGATCTTGCTCGTGATGTTCAGGCTGCTACTGATGCAAATGACAGCAAGAAGCTTTACCATCTTATGAAGTTCTCCCATGACCTCTAGCCAACGTTTCCCTAAATCATATATTCCATCTTTAAAAAAAAACATTTCATCTTTGGCTGACATAAACTTTCCGAATGCTTCAATTACCGCAATTTAAAAATGTCTTATTGCGTACGAAAATCTCAAAATGTTTAAATAAGTTATAATCAGTAGGAGAGATATCGGAGGAATATGGAAGATTTTGTAAAATATCATGATTCAGGGTTTGCAACTTTTAGACCGTAGCTTGATAAGTGTAAGGACGTGCGTTGTCGTGGAACAAAATTGGGCCATCTCTATTCACTAGTCTTGGTTGCTTCTTCTTTAAATTCTCATGCATACAATACATTTCCTGGCAATGCGATGTTGCTGTTACCGTTCTGCCTTGTTACAAAAATTAATAATGAATAACTCCCTTCGCAGACCACCATACAGTGACCACTAACATTTTCAGTGTGTTAAGTAATAAGGCACTAAAAGCAAAGAACTCTCCCCAAACACAATGGGATATATATGTGTGTGTGTGTGCGTGTGTACATATATATATATATATATATATATATATATATATATATATATATATATATATATATACGCATACATGTGTGTGGTGCGGTGCACGTGTGGATGTTACATACCATGGACATCGTGTGGGTCTGGCACTGGATGTTGTGAACCACACTTTTCTTTACAGTGATAATCACGACGACATCCTCTTCCTGGTTTAAAAGAATAACCCCACTGACAACATTTCTCTTCTGCTTTTCCGTGGTCACATCTCAAGTATTGTCTACATTTTCCAGGCACGCGGAGTTCTGATCCCTGTGGCATGTTTCTGCAACGATCTATACAAAGTAAAATAAAGTGGGCATCATTCACGTCGTACAATATAGAATTGGAAATTGTTACAGAGACCGACTTATATTCACTCACGCGTACACACACAAATATATATATATGTGTGTATCTGTGTGTGTGTGTGTGTGTGTGTGTGTGTGTGTGTGTGTGTGTGTGTGTGTGTGTGTGTGTGTGTGTGTGTATGCATGTATGGGAGGATTTTCGAGACCAGGTTCTACAATGTGCAACTGAAACCCTGGGATATGTTACTGCCAGACACAGAGACTGATTTGACGAGAATAATGCTGAACGTCAGCGACTATTGGTGGTAAACGCCATGCTCACAGTGTATTGTTACTCAGAGAACTGTCTATTGTGCAACGAAGTCTAGCACTTGCCCACTATGACAGTGTAAAATCACTACTGCAGCGATCTCTGAGGAAGATGCAGAACACTTGGTGGGAGTATCTTGCTCGTGATGTTCAGGCTGCTGCTGGTACAAATGACAGCAAGAAGCTTTACCATCTTATGAAGTCCTCCCATGGCCTCTACCCAACGTTTCCCTAAGTCATATATTCCATCTTTAAAAAAAAACATTTCATCTTTGGCTGACATAAACTTTCCGAATGCTTCAATTACCGCAATTTAAAAATGTCTTATTGCGTACGAAAATCTCAAAATGTTTAAATAAGTTATAATCAGTAGGAGAGATATCGGAGGAATATGGAAGATTTTGTAAAATATCATGATTCATGCTTTGCAACTTTTAGACCGTAGCTTGATAAGTGTAAGGACGTGCGTTGTCGTGGAACAAAATTGGGCCATCTCTATTCACTAGTCTTCGTTGCTTCTTCTTTAAATTCTCATGCATACAATACATTTCCTGGCAATGCGATGTTGCTGTTACCGTTCTGCCTTGTTGCAAAAATTAATAATGAATAACTCCCTTCGCAGACCACCATACAGTGACCACTAACATTTTCAGTGTGTTAAGTAATAAGGCACTAAAAGCAAAGAACTCTCCCCAAACACAATGGGATATATATGTGTGTGTGTGTGCGTGTGTACATATATATATATATATATATATATATATATATATATATATATATATATATACGCATACATGTGTGTGGTGGGGTGCACGTGTGGATGTGACATACCATGGACATCGTGTGGGTCTGGCACTGGATGTTGTGAACCACACTTTTCTTTACAGTGATAATCACGACGACATCCTCTTCCTGGTTTAAAAGAATAACCCCACTGACAACATTTCTCTTCTGCTTTTCCGTGGTCACATCTCAAGTATTGTCTACATTTACCAGATACGGGCAGTTCTGATCCCTGTGGCATGTTTCTGCAACGATCTATACAAAGTAAAATAAAGTGGGCATCATTCACGTAGTACAATATAGAATTGGAAATTGTTACAGAGACCGACTTATATTCACTCACGCGTACACACACAAATATATATATGTGTGTGTGTGTGTGTGTGTGTGTGTGTGTGTGTGTGTGTGTGTGTGTGTGTGTGTGTGTGTGTATGCATATATGGGAGGATTTTCGAGACCAGGTTCTACAATGTGCAACTGAAACCCTGGGATATGTTACTGCCAGACACAGAGACTGATTTGACGAGAATAATGCTGAACGTCAGCGACTATTGGTGGTAAACGCCATGCTCACAGTGTATTGTTACTCAGAGAACTGTCTACTGTGCAACGAAGTCTAGCACTTGCCCACTATGACAGTGTAAAATCACTACTGCAGCGATCTCTGAGGAAGATGCAGAACACTTGGTGGGAGGATCTTGCTCGTGATGTTCAGGCTGCTGCTGGTACAAATGACAGCAAGAAGCTTTACCATCTTATGAAGTCCTCCCATGACCTCTACCCAACGTTTCCCTAAGTCATATATTCCATCTTTAAAAAAAAACATTTCATCTTTGGCTGACATAAACTTTCCGAATGCTTCAATTACCGCAATTTAAAAATGTCTTATTGCGTACGAAAATCTCAAAATGTTTAAATAAGTTATAATCAGTAGGAG
The DNA here is from genome assembly GCF_046866305.1 of Octopus bimaculoides. NCBI lineage: Eukaryota > Metazoa > Mollusca > Cephalopoda > Octopoda > Octopodidae > Octopus > Octopus bimaculoides. The sequence continues at coordinate 28,576,867 of NC_142935.1, forward strand.
AGATATCGGAGGAATATGGAAGATTTTGTAAAATATCATGATTCATGCTTTGCAACTTTTAGACCGTAGCTTGATAAGTGTACGGACGTGCGTTGTCGTGGAACAAAATTGGACCATCTCTATTCACTAGTCTGGGTTGCTTCTTCTTTAAATTCTCATGCAAACAATACATTTCCTGGCAATGCGATGTTGCTGTTACCGTTCTGCCTTGTTACAAAAATTAATAATGAATAACTCCCTTCGCAAACCACCATACAGTGACCACTAACATTTTCAGTGTGTTAAGTAATAAGGCACTAAAAGCAAATAACTCTCCCCAAACACAATGGAATATATGTGTGCGTGTGTACATATATATATATATATATATATATATATATATATATATATATATATATATATATATATATATATATATATATATATATATATATACATATATATATATGTATATATATACATATATATATATATATATATATATATATATATATATACGCATACATGTGTGTGGTGGGGTGCACGTGGGGATGTTACATACCATGGACATCGTGTGGGTCTGGCACTGGATGTTGTGAACCACACTTTTCTTTACAGTGATAATCACGACGACATCCTCTTCCTGGTTTAAAAGAATAACCCCACTGACAACATTTCTCTTCTGCTTTTCCGTGGTCACATCTCAAGTATTGTCTACATTTACCAGGTACGCGGAGTTCTGATCCGTGTGGCATGTTTCTGCAACGATCTATACAAAGTAAAATAAAGTGGGCATCATTCACGTAGTACAATATAGAATTGGAAATTGTTACAGAGACCGACTTATATTCACTCACGCGTACACACACAAATATATATATATATGTGTGTGTGTGTGTGTGTGTGTGTGTGTGTGTGTGTGTGTGTGTGTGTGTGTGTGTGTGTGTGTGTGTGTGTGTGTGTGTGTGTGTGTGTGTGTGTGTATGCATGTATGGGAGGACTTTCGAGACCAGGTTCTACAATGTGCAACTGAAACCCTGGGATATGTTACTGCCAGACACAGACTGATTTCACGAGAATGATGTTGAACTTCAGCAACTATGCTCAATGTGTATTGCTACACAGAGAACTGTCTACTGTGCAGCGAAGTCTAGCACTTGCCCACTATGACAGTGTAAAATCTCTACAGCAGCAATCTCTGAGGAAGATGCAGAACACTTGGTGGGACGATCTTGCTCGTGATGTTCAGGCTGCTGCTGATGCAAATGACAGCAAGAAGCTTTACCATCTTATGAAGTTCTCCCATGACCTCTACCCAACGTTTCCCTAAATCATATATTCCATCTTTAAAAAAAAACATTTCATCTTTGGCTGACATAAACTTTCCGAATGCTTCAATTACCGCAATTTAAAAATGTCTTATTACGTACGAAAATCTCAAAATGTTTAAATAAGTTATAATCAGTAGGAGAGATATCGGAGGAATATGGAAGATTTTGTAAAATATCATGATTCATGCTTTGCAACTTTTAGACCGTAGCTTGATAAGTGTAAGGACGTGCGTTGTCGTGGAACAAAATTGGGCCATCTCTATTCACTAGTCTTGGTTGCTTCTTCTTTAAATTCTCATGCATACAATACATTTCCTGGCAATGCGATGTTGCTGTTACCGTTCTGCCTTGTTGCAAAAATTAATAATGAATAACTCCCTTCGCAGACCACCATACAGTGACCACTAACATTTTCAGTGTGTTAAGTAATAAGGCACTAAAAGCAAATAACTCTCCCCAGACAACAATGTGTGTGTGTGTGTGTGTGTGTGTGTGTGTGTGTGTGTGTGTGTGTGTTTATGTGTACATATTTAGATATACATACATGTGTGGGGGGTGCTCGTGGGGATGTTACATACCATGGACATCGTGTGGGTCTGGCACTGGATGTTGTGAACCACACTTTTCTTTACAGTGATAATCACGACGACATCCTCTTCCTGGTTTAAAAGAATAACCCCACTGACAACATTTCTCTTCTGCTTTTCCGTGGTCACATCTCAAGTATTGTCTACATTTACCAGATACGGGCAGTTCTGATCCCTGTGGCATATTTCTGCAACGATCTATACAAAGTAAAATAAAGTGGGCATCATTCACGTAGTACAATATAGAATTGGAAATTGTTACAGAGACCGACTTATATTCACTCACGCGTACACACACAAATATATATATATATATGTGTGTGTGTGTGTGTGTGTGTGTATGCATGTATGGGAGGACTTTCGAGACCAGGTTCTACAATGTGCAACTGAAACCCTGGGATATGTTACTGCCAGACACAGACTGATTTCACGAGAATGATGTTGAACTTCAGCGACTATTGGTGATAAATCGCTATGCTCACTGTGTATTGCTACACAGAGAACTGTCTACTGTGCAGCGAAGTCTAGCACTTGCCCACTATGACAGTGTAAAATCTCTACTGCAGCGATCTCTGAGGAAGATGCAGAACACTTGGTGGGACGATCTTGCTCGTGATGTTCAGGCTGCTGCTGATGCAAATGACAGCAAGAAGCTTTACCATCTTATGAAGTTCTCCCATGACCTCTACCCAACGTTTCCCTAAATCATATATTCCATCTTTAAAAAAAAACATTTCATCTTTGGCTGACATAAACTTTCCGAATGCTTCAATTACCGCAATTTAAAAATGTCTTATTGCGTACGAAAATCTCAAAATGTTTAAATAAGTTATAATCAGTAGGAGAGATATCGGAGGAATATGGAAGATTTTGTAAAATATCATGATTCAGGGTTTGCAACTTTTAGACCGTAGCTTGATAAGTATAAGGACGTGCGTTGTCGTGGAACAAAATTGGGCCATCTCTATTCACTAGTCTGGGTTGCTTCTTCTTTAAATTCTCATGCATACAATACATTTCCTGGCAATGCGATGTTGCTGTTACCGTTCTGCCTTGTTGCAAAAATTAATAATGAATAACCCACCACGCAGACCACCATACAGTGACCACTAACATTTTCAGTGTGTTAAGTAATAAGGCACTAAAAGCAAAGAACTCTCCCCAAACACAATGGGATATATATGTGTGTGTGTGTGCGTGTGTACATATATATATATATATATATATATATATATATATATATATATATATATATATACGCATACATGTGTGTGGTGCGGTGCACGTGTGGATGTTACATACCATGGACATCGTGTGGGTCTGGCACTGGATGTTGTGAACCACACTTTTCTTTACAGTGATAATCACGACGACATCCTCTTCCTGGTTTAAAAGAATAACCCCATTGACAACATTTCTCTTCTGCTTTTCCGTGGTCACATCTCAAGTATTGTCTACATTTTCCAGGCACGCGGAGTTCTGATCCCTGTGGCATGTTTCTGCAACGATCTATACAAAGTAAAATAAAGTGGGCATCATTCACGTAGTACAATATAGAATTGGAAATTGTTACAGAGACCGACTTATATTCACTCACGCGTACACACACAAATATATATATGCGTGTGTGTGTGTGTGTGTGTGTGTGTGTGTGTGTGTGTGTGTGTGTGTGTGTGTGTATGCATGTATGGGAGGACTTTCGAGACCAGGTTCTACAATGTGCAACTGAAACCCTGGGATATGTTACTGCCAGACACAGAGACTGATTTGACGAGAATAATGCTGAACGTCAGCGACTATTGGTGGTAAACGCCATGCTCACAGTGTATTGTTACTCAGAGAACTGTCTACTGTGCATCGAAGTCTAGCACTTGCCCACTATGACAGTGTAAAATCACTACTGCAGCGATCTCTGAGGAAGATGCAGAACACTTGGTGGGAGGATCTTGCTCGTGATGTTCAGACTGCTGCTGCTGATGCAAATGACAGCAAGAAGCTTTACCATCTTATGAAGTTCTCCCATGACCTCTACCCAACGTTTCCCTAAATCATATATTCCATCTTTAAAAAAAAACATTTCATCTTTGGCTGACATAAACTTTCCGAATGCTTCAATTACCGCAATTTAAAAATGTCTTATTGCGTACGAAAATCTCAAAATGTTTAAATAAGTTATAATCAGTAGGAGAGATATCGGAGGAATATGGAAGATTTTGTAAAATATCATGATTCAGGGTTTGCAACTTTTAGACCGTAGCTTGATAAGTGTAAGGACGTGCGTTGTCGTGGAACAAAATTGGACCATCTCTATTCACTAGTCTGGGTTGCTTCTTCTTTAAATTCTCATGCATACAATACATTTCCTGGCAATACGATGTTACTGTTACCGTTCTTCCTTGTTGCAAAGATTAATAATGAATAACCCACCACGCAGACCACCATACAGTGACCACTAACATTTTCAGTGTGTTAAGTAATAAGGCACTAAAAGCAAAGAACTCTCCCCAGACAACATTGTGTGTGTGTGTGTGTGTGTGTGTGTGTGTGTGTGTGTGTGTGTGTGTGTGTGTGTGTGTGTGTGTGTGTGTGTGTGTGTGTGTGTGTGTGTGTGTGTGCATATTTAGATATACATACATGTGTGGGGGGTGCTCGTGGGGATGTTACATACCATGGACATCGTGTGGGTCTGGCACTGGATGTTGTGAACCACACTTTTCTTTACAGTGATAATCACGACGACATCCTCTTCCTGGTTTAAAAGAATAACCCCATTGACAACATTTCTCTTCTGCTTTTCCGTGGTCACATCTCAAGTATTGTCTACATTTACCAGATACGGGCAGTTCTGATCCCTGTGGCATATTTCTACAACGATCTATACAAAGTAAAATAAAGTGGGCATCATTCACGTCGTACAATATAGAATTGGAAATTGTTACAGAGACCCACATATTCTCACTCAACGTACTCACTCAAATATATATATATGTTCTCCTGCTGTTGTCAAAGAGTATCCATTTTTCATCACATGTAGTTATCTGATGCAAAAATGGTTCTTTTTCCAGTGGAGGAAACACTAAGAACACTTCAAGGCACCTGTACTTTTGAATCTTGTTCAGTTGATGTGGAACAAATCTATCTATCTTTTTAACTTTCGAACTTTTTCTCCGGTGTCGAGAAACAGCTGAGTGAGATGTTTGGAGTTCTGATGAAAGTTTTCGAACAGTTGTTCTCGGATTTTGTCCAACCAAAGCATTTAATCCATCATGCCGAGATTTTGGCCATCATCATGGTTCATTTTCAAGGCTATCACCTGAATGAGATCTTTGGAACCATCTCTAAACAGTTATGATGTCAACAAAACCATTACCAAAGGCCCGCTTGATATTTCGTAGAGCTTCTGCGGCAGAGCGACCTAGTTTGTATTCACACAAGAAAACCACTTAGCATTGTTTAGTTGTTATCATTTCCATAAGGTCTGTGGATACGAATTTTGTATAGCAATATTGTTTGGAAAGAAAAGGATTCAAGATTAAATGCAAAGGTATACATAGTTGTTTTTAAGTGACTGAAATAACAGGTAATTAAAAATGCGACATTTTATGCGTGACAACCTAATATTATCATATTTCTACAATCGGTTATACTTAAGTGTCTCTGATGTTATTGTGTAATAAAAATCACACAACATGCATGACTGAACTCTCGTTCTCATTCATATTTACTGAAATGATATTTCATTGCTGACCTGAATGTCGTTGAAACAACGGTGTGGGGGTATTGCGTGTATGCATGTATGTGTCTATGAATGTAAGGCAGAAGGCACTTGCAGAAGGTACCACACATTGAGACTGAACCCGAAACTATGTAGTTGAGAATCAAACTTCTTAAAACCGGAAAGAAAGATACCTTGCTATGCCTATGGAGAAGGTTTGTCTTCAGTCGTCTGGATTACCCCTCTCAACTGCAGTCGCCTCAGAGCGTCAAATTGATGACTGGACTCGAGGCTATCCAATATGAATACACAAACAAGATTGACTCGGTGAAAGAGATGAGAAACTGGGAGAAGCTACAAGAACTGAAGCTCTACTTGCCAAGGAAACGAAAAGATCTGCAAGGTGTAGATGTGGAAACATCAAAATGCACTTGGACGAATTTTTATCTGCAATCGCAGATGAGCCCACATCAGAGTAGGAGTCGCAAAGAAGAGCAGCTTCGTCCTACTCGCTTCGCTACTTCACCAAAAACAGTAACGAAAGGAGACCGCAAAACAGTGAAAGACAGTGCCACAACTTGAACCCAGACCCTGCTTGAAACCAGTAAAATAATGAAAGAATAAAAGAATATATAAATTTCGTTTTTGTATTCGGTTTGCAATATTCTTCATGTGAATTCGTATGTTGAAGCATATTTTATGTGTCTGGGGAGAGTCATTTCTTTTGGTGCCTTATTTAACACACAGGTTCGATTTCTACTCATTTACTTTATTTTTTTCTACAATTTTCATTGCATCTTCCAAACTTTTTCAATAGTCGTTGACTCTTCAATAGAGAGTCAACGACTATTGAAGAGGTTGAAAGACGGAACGAAAATATTAGGAAAAAATAAGTAAATAAGTGAAAATCGAACTAGTGGGTGTGTTAAGTAATAAGGCACTAAAAGCGAATGACCCTCTCCAGACACAATAGAATATATATATATATATATATAAATATATATATATATATATATATATATATATATATATATATATAATAATATTAGGGACAAAATCCAAAATTACAGGTAAAAAACTCAATTAAAATCAATTTATAAAAAATTTAAATTAAATTGAGCCTTATAGATAAAGTATACATAATTTATATAGTTTTAGGGAAAATAACCAATTTTCAAGAACTCATCGATGAAAATCCACTATCACATATAGAAAAATTAATCTTTTTATTATATTTATCTTATGATATTTATTTTACTTTATATTATACTCATTTATTGTGCTTTTAATTATTAATTTTTCTATATGTGATAGTGGATTTTCATCGATGAGTTCTTGAAAATTGGTTATTTTCCCTAAAACTCTATATATATATATATATATATATACACGTAGATGTTACTCACCTCTGGGATCGTGTGGGTCTGGCACTAGATGTTGTGAACCACACTTTTCTTTACAGTGATAATCACGACGACATCCTCTTCCTGGTTTAAAAGAATAACCCCACTGACAACATTTCTCTTCTGCTTTTCCGTGGTCACATCTCAAGTATTGTCTACATTTACCAGATACGGGCAGTTCTGATCCCTGTGGCATGTTTCTGCAACGATCTATACAAAGTAAAATAAAGTGGGCATCATTCACGTAGTACAATATAGAATTGGAAATTGTTACAGAGACCGACTTATATTCACTCACGCGTACACACACAAATATATATATGTGTGTGTGTGTGTGTGTGTGTGTGTGTGTGTGTGTGTGTGTGTGTGTGTGTGTGTGTGTGTGTGTGTGTGTATGCATGTATGGGAGGACTTTCGAGACCAGGTTCTACAATGTGCAACTGAAACCCTGGGATATGTTACTGCCAGACACAGACTGATATGACGAGAATGATGTTGAACTTCAGCGACTATTGGTGATAAATCGCTATGCTCACTGTGTATTGCTACACAGAGAACTGTCTACTGTGCAGCGAAGTCTAGCACTTGCCCACTATGACAGTGTAAAATCACTACTGCAACGATCTCTGAGGAAGTAGCAGAACACTTGGTGGGACGATCTTGCTCGTGATGTTCAGGCTGCTGCTGATGCAAATGACAGCAAGAAGCTTTACCATCTTATGAAGTTCTCCCATGACCTCTACCCAACGTTTCCCTAAATCATATATTCCATCTTTAAAAAAAAACATTTCATCTTTGGCTGACATAAACTTTCCGAATGCTTCAATTACCGCAATTTAAAAATGTCTTATTGCGTACGAAAATCTCAAAATGTTTAAATAAGTTATAATCAGTAGGAGAGATATCGGAGGAATATGGAAGATTTTGTAAAATATCATGATTCATGCTTTGCAACTTTTAGACCGTAGCTTGATAAGTGTAAGGACGTGCGTTGTCGTGGAACAAAATTGGGCCATCTCTATTCACTAGTCTTCGTTGCTTCTTCTTTAAATTCTCATGCATACAATACATTTCCTGGCAATGCGATGTTGCTGTTACCGTTCTGCCTTGTTGCAAAAATTAATAATGAATAACTCCCTTCGCAGACCACCATACAGTGACCACTAACATTTTCAGTGTGTTAAGTAATAAGGCACTAAAAGCAAAGAACTCTCCCCAAACACAATGGGATATATATGTGTGTGTGTGTGCGTGTGTACATATATATATATATATATATATATACGCATACATGTGTGTGGTGGGGTGCACGTGTGGATGTTACATACCATGGACATCGTGTGGGTCTGGCACTGGATGTTGTGAACCACACTTTTCTTTACAGTGATAATCACGACGACATCCTCTTCCTGGTTTAAAAGAATAACCCCACTGACAACATTTCTCTTCTGCTTTTCCGTGGTCACATCTCAAGTATTGTCTACATTTACCAGATACGGGCAGTTCTGATCCCTGTGGCATGTTTCTGCAACGATCTATACAAAGTAAAATAAAGTGCCGTACAATATAGACTGGAAATTGTTACAAACCCACATATATTCACTCACGTGTACCCACACAAATATATGTGTGTGTATATGTGTGTATGTATCTATGTGTTATGTATGTATGCATTATGTATGTAAGTATGCATTATGTATGCATGTATGTATGTATTATGTATGTATGTATGTATGTATGTATGTATGTATGTATGTATGTGTGTTTGTATGTGTGTATGTATGTATGTATGTATGTGCAGGAGTGGCTGTGTGGTAAGAGGTTTGTTTTCCAACCACACAGGTTCAGTCTCACTGTGTGATGCCTTGGACAGGTGTCTTCTACTATAGCCTCAGGCTGACCAAACCTTGTGAGTGGATTTGGTAGACAAGGTGCGTAAGGTATTTGAGGACACAACTTTTTTCGGTCATTGCTGCACTTTTTGCTAACTCTGTATAATCTTTGTTTCAGAAAATAATAATGGCAGACCCTCAGCTTACTCAAGAAATGAAGAGGCGTGCTGTTATTTGTGGTTATAAATGTTTAGAAATATTTTGATCTTTAAAAGTTGCCAGATCTTTCGTCTGCAAAGTTTGTAAGGAGTTCGAGACTGAAGATGGAAATGTATCACCAGTATCAAAGCATAAAAAGTATTCTAAACGCTCTGAAATCATCAGAACATCTGAATTTATCCAGCAAGTTGAACAGACTATTTATCACAATCCCAGAAAGTCCATAAGATCAATTACAAAAGATCTCCATGTGTCAGAAGGAACAGTCAGAAATGTTGTCTACGAAGACGTCAGATATAAGTCTTATATGACGAGGAAAGGTCAATTTGCCATAAAAAGCGAAAGAAAATCACTACATCAGATCTAAAAGGCTCTTAAAAAAAGGACAGTTAATAGCGAAACTAAAATGGAAAAAGTGTGTGTCAGTATACAGTGTGTGTGATTATTTAGTAGTTATTGAAGTGTGTCAGTCCCGAGCAGAATTCGAAATGGCAAATCGAAGCAACTGCTTTGTCTATCAAAATAACCCATGGTGCCATAACATCCAGACATTATTCGCATAGAACAGTGAGAGGTAAGTCTTAGTTTGATTTTTTGCAACCCTAAAGATTCTGTTCGCGTATTCACAACAAATAAGGCACAGGGCCAGACTTAAGATTATGTACGTGTGTTTTTACCTACTCTGATATTTACACACGGCCAGTTATACGTCACTATGAGTAGAGCAACGGACTCCAATAATTTGAAAATTAGAGTCGACCAAACAGAAATTCTCGTTTACAAAGAAGTTTTGTAATCCTATTGATATTATCGAAAGGAATATGGTTCATAATTTAAATAAGGAAATTTGTGAACTTCAATGTATAAGTGTGTAAACAACTAAAATGAAAGTATATCTAAATAACATATTTTCGTAATACTTTTTATGTAGTGGACGAAGAGAGCTCTGGCTTTCGTTACAAGTAGTACACATAACCATTCATGATACAGAGGCTGGGAGTCTATTTCAGGTAGAGAGTGAATCGTCATCACATGTCAGTCGCAAACACATGTCATATAGCTGCAATAGAATACTGTATCACCAACAATAATGTGATTTCTCTAAGACATCACCCAGTAATCTATCAAGTGCATTTACACACTTCTCTATACATACTGCTGTTATGACTTCTGTCCCTCATTTTATGCCTCCATCGTAGCTGAGTAGATTTGCAAGTTATCATAATTCCTACAATCGGTAATAATGAAATATCTGTGATGTTATTATAGAATATAAATTACACAACATGCCTGACTGAACTGACGTTCTTATCCATGTCTACAGACATGATATGGAAGTGTTTGAGACAATTATATATATATATATATATATATATACATTCGCGGATGTTACATACCTTGGAGACCATGTGGATCTGGTGTTGGATGTTGTGAATCACACTTTTCTTTACAGTGATAATCACGGCGACATCCTCTCCCTTGTTTAAAAGAATAACCCCACCGACAGCATTTCTCTTCTGCTTTTCCGTGGTGACATCTCAAGTATTGTCGACATTTACCAGGCACGGGCAGTTCTGATCCCTGTGGCATATTTCTGCAACGATCTATACAAAGTAAAATAAATTAAGTATCATTCATGCCGTACGATATAGAATTTGAAATTGTTACAGAGACCCACATGTATTCACTCACGTGTACACATACAAACAATCAGAGCTACAAACATTTACACCCTTACATCCATACATGTGTGTGTGTGTGCGTGTGCGTGCATATACACAGACATGGCAGAAGTAAATAGACACCCCTAAAATCGTTAAAATTTATTTAAATCTGAAATTATATATTCAAATTATTTATTAATTATTATAATGTGATATCTAATATTTAGAAGACATGCCCTTTGCATTTTTCAATGCAAGGACCCTATTAGGCATGTTACTGATCAGATGACAAATATTCTCTTGAAGAATTCCTTGCCAGGTTTCATGCAGTAATCTAAAAACATCTGACTTTGCGGATGCTTTGTTGTTCTTTTTAATGAAGTGTCCTGTCCATTATGCCCCAAAATTGTCCAATAGGGTTTATATCTGGTAACTGGTCAGACCATGGAAGCTTTTTAATGCAATTCTCATACAACCAATCTTGGGTCGTTTTAGCTGTGTAACTAGGTGTCCCATCTTCCATAAATAACGTGTGTGTTTGTGTGTGTGTGTGTGTGTGTGTGTGTGTGTGTGTGTGTGTCTGTCTGTCTGTCTGTCTGTCTGTCTGTGTGTGTGCGTGTGTGTGTGTGTGTGTGTGCGTGTGTGTCTGTGTGTGTGTGTGTCTGTGTACGTGCGTGCGTATGCATGTATGTATGTATATTATAAGGATGTTACATACTTTGGGGATTGTGTGGGTCTGGCGTTGGATGTGAATCACACTTTTCTTTACAATGATAATCACGTTGACATCCTCTCCTTGGTTTAAAAGAATAACCCCACCGACAGCACTCCTTCTTTGCTTTTCCGTTGTAACATCTCAAGTATTGTCTACATTTTCCAGGCACTGCGAGCTCCGTGTTGTCTGGAATATTTTTGCAAGGATCTATGCAAAGAAACGAAATATATTGGGTATCATTCATGTCGCCTTATATAGAATTTGGAAATTGTTACAGAAATTATGTTAGGTTCCTTAAAACACACACATATACAAATTTGCACTGATACATACATACGTATATACATACATAGATATACACATTCGCACTGATACATACATACATACATACATACATACATACATACATACATACATACATTCATGCAAGTGGTTCGGAATCGTGGACTCCCTATACGTGATACATTAACAAACTAGACATCTTCCACAAAGCTATCTCTGGTCAATCTGCGGTTATTCACCAAAGAATAGTGTGTAGTGTTGACCTAGTGTCTAGCAAGTGTAAGATTGGTGAAATCGAAAGTGTCCATATATAGTCGCAATTGCGTTAGGCTGATCTTGTCATCAGAATGAGTGACGAAAGAATACCCAAAGTCTTCTTGGACAGCCAGCTTGATAGTGAGCATAGGAATGTTGGTCGACCATGGCTCAGATATAAGGGCAAGCTGTCAGCTGTCAATATAGCTCACAACGTCTTTAAGCAAACAGCCTTGGATCGAACAAAATGGAGATTGTCGTGTCAAAATGGTATAAGAGATTTTTTTCAACCAGCATTAACAGGCTTAGGGGTTCAGGGCAAAAGAGAAAAGTGACTGCAAATATACTGCCATCACTGACCCGTAAACCTCATAATTGCAACATCTGCGGGTTTCTTTGCAAATCGTTGGCAGGACCCAAATGTTATATTCGATATAAGCATTATGACTGACAAAGCGTAGGTTGTCGGATCCTCATACGTCGAAACTGACTGGACAGTTTATCATATATATATACATATATATATATATATATATATATATATATATATATATATATATATATATATATATATATATATATATATATATATAAGGTTAAAGAATTAAGGTTAAGAAAATGTGTGTTAAACACAGTATCGAAACCTTATTTCAGGGTCAGTCCCAGGTCGTGTGTCCGCGGAGCACTTTCCCCACTTATGGCTACCAGGCATCATCAGCGATACTTAGCAAACATCGTTGTAATAATTCGTGTCTGCATCCTATCCCTAATCCAGAACACCCTCCTTGGGATCGGAGGAGGATTATATAGAGACGACGTTCTCTTCTTTTTTAACTTTTGCACTAATGTAAAACTTGAACGAGCTAAGAAGGAACTTTTTAAACTATTTAAGAATATACGATTGACTATAACAATGGAAAGTGAATGCCGTAAAGTTAACTTCCTTGATGCCACACTTAGCCTTGACACTGGTCTTTACGAACCTTTCCACGAACCAAATTTTAGCTTTAAATATATTAACGCTATGTCCAACCGTTCACTCTCCATTATAGGCGGTCTTGTAGGGAATATTCATATCTTCTCGCTGCTAAGAAATGAGGTTCTAAAATGGATGGAGAAGTTCTAAAGGTTGTCTTGGTCCAAGGGTAGAACGTCTGTCATGCTTTCAGAAGATGACCATTCGATTCAAACGGACAGCCTCTGAATTTTTCTATTCAAACGATTTTTTAATCCAATATTTATGTGCTATTATTTATAGCTTTATCTACTTCGAGTTCGGCAGATAAAAACGGTGTATAATATATGTGCGTTTTTTCTTGTTGTGTCTGTATATCTTTGTATATGCGTGTAAATATACATATACGCATGTGTGTGTGTGTGTAAGAGAGAGAGAGAGTGAATGAGTAAGTGAGTGTGTATGAAAGAGGAAGAGTGAGGGAGAAAAGAAATAGAGATAAAACGCAATGATACATCCGCATAAATATTCATGATTGCAAATCGAGCTTTTTAAACACTGAGACACACACGAGTTTCTATTCAGAATTTGATTGACCTCGAATATAAGAGAGAATATTATGTTTCTATTTAGAGAGACTAGTATTGTTCTTGGCGTCAATATTTCACACTATCCGTGTCTGTGAGAGTGGCAAAAGATATCAAATGAATAAGTATCTTAGATTATCTAATTTTGTCACTTTATGTTGTAAGTTTATATTTATAACTCGGCTCGGCTTTGACATTCATCTAGCCAAGGTTTATAAAATACGTGTCATGCTTTTTGTTAAATCTATTCATTTCACTATATTCTTTCTTTCATTTAAAGAAACTGTGGTCTCTATCAAAGTCGAAAATTAACAGCTGTAGTTAATGTGTCGGTCATTATTTGCGTAGAAGAAATTGTGCATCGTTCCTGCTGAGCCAGCTACGAATGATGTAAAACAGTAGTTCCCAAACTTGTTTGGGCTGCCACTACCCCCCACTACCACCAACCGTGGCACCCAGGTCACATTCCTAGCGCCCCCTCATCCTCCCCGCCACAAATATAACCTACTTTCAGCAGCAAATTCAAAACAACTGTATTTCACAAATAAAACTTAAACCTAATTAACCTATTAATATTTAATTCTGTCACCCCATTTTGGCCATGCCATTTTCATCCCACTTTTCTTCAACGCCCCCTGGATCTTTCCACTGCCCCCAGGGGGCAATACTGCCCATTTTGGGAACCACTGGTGTAAAGGGAAGGGGTTCTAGTCAAGGACCCATAAAACCGGTTACCCGGCTTCCATAGCGTACGACTGATTGAAATCACAACATGGCTCTGAACGGAACGCCTGCAACTTTGACAGGAGGGGACAAGTTGAGTACAATGACCCTCAGCTCTTCACTGGTACTATTTTGTCGACCCTAAAAGGCTAAGATGGCCGCGGTGGGATATTAACTTAGAATGTAACGAGTTAGAAGAAATTCCACGAAGCATTTTGTCCGACCTGCTAACGATTCTACCAGCTGTGTCCCTGTAAAGGAAAGATTTCTAAGTTCATATATCGATATACTATGATTTTAACAGAGGTGACTAAGTGTTTTGATAAGAACTACTGTACGTATTACTTTTGCTTTAAGTAAAAGAATCCCAGCAAATACTTTCTAATTTATCTTTTATTTATTTTTATTTATGCGCCCTTTTAAAGCCTAGCTCATAGCCCGGTTTCCCGGTTTCTATGGCGTATGTGTCCCCCCACCTCCCAGCTGGATGAGACGCATTGAATTTGAATGACGGAAACTGTGTGAGAACCCATCGAATGTGCGTGTGTGTATGTGGCTCTGTGTTCGTGTTTGTACTCCGCCATCACTTGGCAACCAATGTTAGTTTTGTTTACCTCCCCGTATCCAAACGGTTCGGCAAATTAAGTACTGGGGGTCAATTTGTTCGACTGAAACCCCTGAAGGCGATGCCCCAGCATGGCCGCAGCCCAGTGACTGAAGCAAATAAAGGACAAAAGATAATAGATATCTTTAAGGAGATATGATCTCAAATATTGTCGACTAATTCTTTAACCTAAGTATTGTATTTCAAACAAACCGCTTCTTACATTAATATATAAATTAATTAAATAGTCTTTCAGGTTCTTGAAATAGGACAAAAAAGATCGGTGTCGCCAACTGACGCAGTAGAATATCTTCTCGAATGATTAACTTTTCATGAATACCTCTACTTTGCAAAGTAAAAATACCAAACTCCTTCACCTCTGATAAATGATCTCTTATTTTCTGACTTTTAATTGGTGCTTATGATTATGGTTCTAAAACGGGAAATGCTTCATATAGTTGAAATCTTTGTATTTAATTCTGCTTGAATCCCCACACTTCATTCTTATAAATATATCCGTATATTTACATCACTTTGACGATTATATTTGTATGTATTTGTATATGCACATCATATTCACGATTTTTATCTGTATATTTACATCATTCTCATGAAAGTATCTGGTATATTTACAACATCATTCTCACGATTATCTCTCTCTCTCTCTCTCTCTCTCTCTCTCTCTCTCTCTCTCTCTCTCTCTCTATCTCTCTCTCTCTCTCTCTCTCTCTCTCGCTCTCTCTCTCTCTGTACATCATTCTTACAACTGCCTCAGTATTCAGGTTTGATCTCCTCTAATATAATTATTTAATACATAAATATCACATACCATTTCCTCCAGGTGCTGAAGACTGACAGCTGTGATAACAACGGAAATCTGGTACACATCCTTTGTCGTCACGAAAAGATTGCTGAACAGCACAGCATTTCCCTATTTGTTCTTTTTTATAGCATGTCCAATATCCTGCGCAATTGTTCTCCATGGGAAATTTATAGCCATCTGGCAACCACAAGCAACCTTCTTTTGGAAATTTAAAAAAAAAAATTTTTATAATTGCAATTAGGATTTACAATTCATTATTATTGTTATAAAATATTTATTTTGTAATCTTGTTAGATTGATAACATCACAGAGTTTATAGCCAACGTATTCGGCAGTTCTTATTTATTACAATCAGTAAGATGGAGTTGTCATTACGATGGAATACAAAGCAACATCTGTATTATTACAGAATTTCATAAACCTGCACACTCTGACACATTACCCAATCAGTAAATTTCCATTGAATTTTTTTTATTTCGTGTTATTATTTCAAATAAATGAAACTGTATATGAATACTGTCTAAAATAATTATCATTAATCGCTTTTTTTTTTTTTTAGTTTACTGATACATTAGTAATTCTTGTGTTAATCTTACCCCACAACCTTCATTTTGTTAATAAAAGTTTTTTTTCTTTATGCAGGTGAGTTGTTGACATGATATGTAGATGCAGTTTTTGACAATGTCGAGCGAAAGTGATAATATAATATTTTTAGGATAATGTTGTAATAGTGTTTGTTGATATGGAAAATATTTATATTGGATTACGATAGATTTATAGGTATTTTATTAAGAATAGTATTATTCAAAGAAATCCGGTTAAGAAGTAGTAAAGTAAATTAACAGTCATTTACTAAACTATCAAATGTTGTCAGGTTATACGCTGTTGTATGAAGGTAAAGCTAATATATTCTCAGACGACAAAGCGTGCAAAATTGCATTGACGTTGTATTGGGTTTTAATAGATGTCAGACAAATAATAAGTATCATTTCAGCTTCAGCTGGATACATATAGCTGTCTTCAATTGGATACCTATGCGTTATACAATATTTTGAAGGGAAAAGCTACAGTCGTATTTGACACATTATTCGTGTACAAAATTCCGATTTGATACTTTAAACACAGCAGAGCTCAAAACATCAAAATAAGAAAGTTACCGTCAATTAAAAAGGTTTACAGTTATTTAGTTTGGTTCAAAACCCACAAGATCATTACTGCTTTCAGTTTCTCTCGGAAAAAAATCAGTCGTTTTATTACTGATCAAAGAGAATATCACCCTCGGTTCCATCCATTGCGTTTCTGATACATTTCTTAAAAGACATAATCACTAAATCCCTTATTTTTCCCACACGAACTCTTCCCCCTCATTCATAAGTTCCAGTCTATTCCTTCGTCCACTAATGGCCATAGCAACATCTTCCTGGTGCACCTAATTGTTCCTTTCCTCTCATAAAGCCTTAGAAGGGTTTGCTGATTGAAGCATCGAGTGGTTTCAGTTGACTTATTAAACTGTCAGGTATAATAGTCACTTGTGTTACTAGCTCATTAGCTATTTCTTTTTTTTTTCCCCGGTTTATGAGATCAAAAATAATCCCAAATGAGGAGAAAAGGAGTGTTTTGATAAATCCCTTGGACATTTCCAGCAAATTTTTCCACACCAAAGTAATATTTCGCCTTCCTTCTTTTTCGTGTAAGTGAACGTAGACACTGCTGGGTAAATTTTTTTTTATCATTGTTTTTCTAACAGTGTTGGTAATTTTGTTCCATTTGCACAATATGCTCGCATCATTATATAAAGCAATTTTTCAAGTCCAATAGTCTTTACTGAATTAGTTTTAGTTCCTCTAGAACTTTCCATTTCAACCATTAAATCTGTTAGAGTGCTTGAATAACCTATTTTACCATCACATTACTGTATTGCATCAGCGTCTTGAAATCTAGACCTTTGATAGTCTGCCACTGTTTTACCATTTAGTCAACTGAGACAGCTACAAGGTCATTGGCTGAATTAATAGAAATGTTTCTTTTGGGTAAAAAAAAAAAACTAAAATTATGAAAAACTAAAATTAAAGAAAATATCACATGAAAATATCAAATGATTAAAATAAAATGTGGTATACTTACGTTTGCCCAATGTTTTTCCCCCAACGTTTCGTACTATAATGTTATAAAGTAAACAATTGCAATTAAAATACATTTTTATCCATAAAATAGTCCAGATAAACTGGCTGGTTTTAGTTGGTCATATATTGGGTAGTGAGAGAGTGAGAATGAGAGAGTAAGAGAGAGAGGAAGAGAGAGGGAGAGACAGAGCGTGAGAGAAAGAGTAAGAATTAAAGAGAGAAGAAGAATATAATACTGAAAATTACGTGGTGCTCATAATACGACGCAATTCTCTTGATAGCTTTGAAATCTTATGCTTTTATAATTTGATAATTATATAAATATATTAGAACAGAGTAGATTGGATTAAGCATTGTGTGATGTTGAATAATACAAAATTTGTTAAAGACAAAACAGTGCGAAATGAAATGCAAAAGGCAAAAGGGAACTACACAAATGAAGACAGAACCAGTTGAAGTTTTACTTTGTATTCCTTCGCTATTTTGGTGTTCGGAACAACCCTCCATCAGAACACTTGGGAGAATTTGGAGACGGAATAATGCTATTGTTGTTGCTTAAATATTTTGTAAAGGGTTGTGACATGCGCACACTGATGTTGTTATAATAGTGAGTCTGCTTCGTGTAGTTCTAGTAATTATTTTACACTTTATATAGTTTACATAATGTTTAGAATATCATTCTTAGTACATGAAGTTGCGAAATGCAGAGTGTTTTGACTGGATGAGGAGCTATATGATGATGCAGAGAAAATTAAGAACTCACTTTTATCAAAAGGATGAAGCTCTCATTGAAATGAAGGCCGTTTAGAATGTACTACAAATAAGAAACTATCAAAATTCAAGCCTATTAAAATTCAAACCTCGTTTTCACGCTGAACCATAAACTCTGCTTTCTCTGAGGGTTATAGGCGCCCATGCAGTCGCGAGCAGACACTGGAACGTTAGAGGCTGTAAGAACTAACCAGGGAGAGAAAAGCTCCAGCACTAAGATGGTATTTTATTTATCGACCGCGAAAGGATGAAAGTTACAGTTTATTTCAGTTGGATTTGAACTCGCCCACTAAGATCCGAATCAAACATTTAGGGATAAACGTGTATGTGTATAGGTGAGTGTATGCATAGATCGATAGATCGATAGATAGATAGATAGATAGATAGATAGATAGATAGATAGATAGATAGATAGATTTAAATGTATGTATATATATATGTATATGTATATTCTTTTATTCATTTATATCTCTCATCTGACTGCGGCCATGCTGGAGCATCGTCTTTAGTCGAACAAATCGACTCCAGGACTTATTATTCTATCCATCTCATTCGCCGAACCGCTAGGTTATGGAGCCGTAAACATACCAACATCGCTTGTCAAGGGAGGGGACAAACTCAGACGCATACACACACACACACACACACACATATATATATATATATATATATATATATATATATATATATATATATATATATATATATATATATATATATATATATTCAGTTTCCGTCTACCAAATCCATTCACAAGGCTAGTAGAAGACATTTGCCCAAGATGCTACGCAATGGAACCTAATCTGAAACCATGTGGTTGTGAAGCCTGCGCTCACACACACACACATA
>NC_142935.1:28598783-28628783 GCF_046866305.1 Octopus bimaculoides
GAGGATAAAAGAAAGGGTAAAATGGAAAAAGAAAAGGAAGAAAAGGGAAAGAGAGGAAAGGAGAAGTATTGAAATGTATAAAGAATGCAATGGACGAATTCAGTAGAAAAAATAATGTAGAAAAATAGTAGGTGATACACTTTAGAAACAATTAGTAAGTAAATAAAAAAATGAATGTAATGGTGGCTAAAATGGAAGGCAACGGGGCACCGAATTAGATAGGTGGGCAAAATATATTAGTGCTGCAATGTGGTAAATAAAATATAGAATAGTACAAACAATAAATATACACATGTATACATATATACAAATATTATATAGAGAGATAATATTTATGTGTGTGTGTGTTTTATAAATATACATTATGTAGAAATAGAGACAGACAGACCGAGAGAGAAACAAATAGACAGAGAAAGAGAGAGAGAGTAATCCTGCTGCAATTGTATCCGTATGAAAATAATTTAGAAATTCTCATATTTACATATGTTATCTACAAATTTCTTAGTTATAACTGGAGGGTGGTTTGAATTCTTTTGTATGTATATGGCTTTTTGTAATGATAGAGATTTCCTATAGAAATGTGTGTGAGTGTGTATTCTAACTTACCGAAAGCAATCTGAAGCTTTACTACATCCACATAAATCCAAAACTGAATATTGATATCAATATTCGAGTAAATATAAATAAATATTTCCTGGGCACAAAAAATGTTCCTGCAAACGCGACTGGTTGGATTTCGTGAATAACGGAAGACTAAATAGATAGTTAGAATGGATGGATGGATGGATGGATGGATGGATGGATGGATGGATGGATATTGCATTTGTGTGAAGGCGTGTGGCTTGGTGGTTAGAGTATTCGGCTCACGATCGTAAGGTCGTGAGTTCGATTCCTGCCGGTGCATTGTGTTCTTGAGCTTTATTTCATGTTGCACCAGTCTACTCAGCCGGCAAAAATGAGTTATACGTGTAATTCAAACGGCTTGCTTTGTCGCGTTCCTCTCTTTATATCCCCTTTCTCTCAGTTTGGCTCGCTCTCTCTCTCCATATATATATATATATATATATATATATATATATATATATATATATATACTAGCAGAAATACCCGGCGTTGCCCGGGTTAAAGAGAATAATAGACTACGCAACCCTCAACTGTTAATAGCTACGATACCATATTTCTACATTAATAACTCTCCGATCCATGCCAGCATGGAACATAGATATTAAGTGGAATGCTAGAAGAAAGTTTTCAACTCATATGTATATAAAGTAAATACACGTAATTCAGAAACACGTTTTGTGTATTTTATTTCATAACCAAACAAACAGGTACAGATTATAAATAGTGAAAGGCCAATTTTGGTGATTCATTTGACAGAGGTAGTAGAGAGACAATGCGATGATAAATCTGAGGTTGGATCTTGAAAGTTTGGATGAATGCTGCCTCAGTTAAATCTCTTGTGGTTCCAAATGATGTCATCTGTAGTACAGCGTCGTATTGTCTAATTTTGTTTTGCAAATGTTAGGAATCTTGGTCAGTTGATGATAACAGTTTCTTCAATAGCTCTGGAGGTTGGGGATTGTGGAATTGTTGGGAATGTTTTTAACTTTGGTGTTATATGTATTGCTTGAATTTCTTTGACATATGAAATATATGTATTTTCACTGGGTTTGTAAAAGAGAGTTGTGTAGTTCTCGAGTTTTAGGGATTCACACAGACACACAGACAGACAGACACACAGGCACACAGACAGACAGACACACAGACACACAGACAGACAGACACACAGACAGACAGACAGACAGACACACATTCTCATTTTTATATATAGATATATATATATATACACAGACACACGCACCCAAACACACGTATATATATGTATATCAATATAAATATATGAAAGTCAATTAAGTTTCGTGAAAGAAGGTGATCATGTACATACTTTGTTGCTGTTGTGATTATAACACCTCGTTGTAAACAATGTTCCTTGTTTTCCCTTGTGGAGCATATGCAAATAGGGTTTTTTTGCTGCCCACTCTTGAGCAGCTAACATACAGTTGTCCATGTGAGAAGCGGGGCTCTTCCAAGAGAAGACCAGCTACAGACAGTGCTCACCTGTTATGTTCGGGTTAAAATTTCATCAACATCAAAAATATATGAATTTTCATGGGAGTTATGGCCGTTATGCATGGAATATAATTTCCAAATTGCAGACAAAATTTACAATCGATAAATGTCTTAGAACAACCAGTCTCTCATCTGGGAAGGCCTTGAAATCAATGTTACCAACTGGGGACTATGTGTGTCGCAGTGATAATAAAAAGACTCAAAGGAGGTCTGCAACGAAATAATTTTACTCAACACTTTGCAAGTGAATCAGTGGAGGCAAAGATGCGTCTCATTTACTTGACAATTTATGCACCACATTGCAGAAATCACAATGTAAGTATATCTGAAAGGGTAGTCTTACACTGTTGTACCGTTGAATTACAAATAATGCTCATCTGTTATGTTCGGGTTAAAATTTCATCAACATCAAAAATATATGAATTTTCATGGGAGTTATGGCCGTTATGCATAGAATGTAATTTCCAAATTTCATAAAGATCCATTCAGTACTTTTGACGTAGTTATGGATAAGAAAACAAATGACTAATGTGTGTGTTTGTGTCCATGTGCATGTGTGTGATGGGTGTATATAGTATAGATATCTGTATGCATGTATATATATGTATATATGTGTACATATTACATGTACATCTATATATATATACATCTACACATATGTATACATATACATGTATGCATATAGATCTATATCTATCTATATATATATATATATATATATCTATACATATACGTGTACATATACATCTATATATATATACATATACATCTCTCTCTCTCTCTCTCTCTCTCTCTCTCTCTCTCTCTCTCTCTCTCTCTCTCTCTCTCTCTCTCTCTCTCTCTGAAAGTATCTGTCATTACAGTATCGAAATGTGATTGTTTCAGTTAGAGGAATAACGTGTACATATACATCTATATGTATACATATACATCTCTCTCTCTCTCTCTCTCTTTCTCTTTCTCTCTCTCTGAAAGTATCTGTCATTACAGTATCGAAATGTGATTGTTTCAGCTAGTAGAATAGTTTCATTTTTAAAGTGAAAGTATTTGACATGAGTGTTTTTGTTTCACTTTTGACACGTAATACTTAAATAGTGGAGGAGATATTATGTTGCCGTGGGCTCGAACTCTGCAAGAAGTTTTTTAAAAAATTTTGACTAAAACACAACTGGAACCCTAAGTAAGGCATGTGTAAAATTTGAATGAAATTGGTTGCGTAGTTCTCGAGTTTTAGGGATTCACACACACAGACAGACAGACAGACACACATTCTCATTTTTATATATATATATATATATATATATATATATATATATGTATATATATCTATCTTCTCTTTCTTTTTCCCCCTTTCCTTTTTACTTCTATCTTTCTATACATATCCTTCTTCCTAACTTAGTACTCGACTTTACTAACCTGACCATGCACGCGCGCACGCGCGCGCGCACACACATACACCCACATACACATACATATAGAACTCCCCAAAAATTTCGAACTTTGTACCTAGAGTAGAAAATAATATGTATAGAGAGGGAGAAGTAAAAGGGAAAGGAGAGAGAAAGAAAGGAAAAAGATAGAGAGAGCAAAGGTAAGAGGAGGAGGTATATAAAGAGAGGAGGATGGGAGAGAGAGGGAAGAAGATTAATTGGGAGAAGAAGGAAAGAAAATTGACAGTTTAATGTTTTAGTGCATCGAAAGAAAGAGCCTTGAGGGATCTGTGGTAGTGATTTATAAGTGTTGTGATTGTCATAAATATTCCTGTTTTTTTTTTGCCGATATTCTTTTGTCTTTTTTATATCAAAGTAGAACGTTCTCCATCAAATTCCTGCAATCAGAGCGTTGGAGCATTCATTCAAATGAAGTTCTCCTGTTTGGTGTTGGTGGTTGCGGCCATGCTGAGGCACCGCCTTGGCAGGGGCTTTTGTCGAACGAACTCCAGTGCTTATTTTTATTTATTTTTTTTTTTTTAAGCTTTATACTTATTCTATCGGTCTATTTTGCTGAACCGCTATGCCGCGGGGACGGAAACAGCCAGCATCAGTTGTCAAACGGTGGCGGGGTCGTGGACAAAACACAAAGACAAGACACACACCTACACACACACACACACACACACACACACACACACACACACACACAGACGCACGCGCACATACATACACACACACATGCATACATACATACATATACTTTTATTGTTTCAGTCAATTGACTGCGACCATGCTGGAGCACCACCTTAAAGGGTTTTAGTCGAAGAAATCAACCCCAGGATTTATTCTTTGTAAGCCTAGTACTTATCTTATCGGTTTCTGTTTTGCCGAACTGCTAAGTTACGAGGACATAAGCATACCAACATCGGTTGGCAAACGATAACAGGGAGACAAACACACACACACACACACATACTATAACTCGAAACTATAGTAGAAGACACTTGCCCGAGGTACCATGCAGTGGGACTGAACTCGGAACCATGTGGTCGGAAACCAAACTTCTTACCACACAGCCATGTCTGTTAATGGTATCAATATTTCTCTTTTATTACTTTTCATGGGTAAATATTACTTGAAGTTTATACTGATTTATGGTTTATTGAGAGTGATTCTGTTGCCTTGGAAACGGTCCAACGCAATCACCTGCCCAGACCTACACACACCTTTGCTCGCCAACAGGACTTATCAGACTGTAGTAGTAGTAGTAGTAGTAGTAGTAGTAGTAGTAGTAGTAGCAGCAGCAGCAGCGGCGGCGGTGGTGGTGGTGGTGGTGGTGGTGGTGGCCGTAGTAGTAATAGTAGTAGCAGTAGCAGTAGTAGTAATAGTAGTAGCAGTAGCAGTTGTAGCTTTTATTGTTGCAGTAGTAGTAGTAGTAGTAGTAGTAGTAGTAGTAGTAGTAGTAGTAGTAGTAGTAGCAGCAGTAGTAGTGGAAGTTGTAGTGGTAGCAATAGTAGTCGTCGTTGTTGTAGTAGTAGTAGTAGTAGTAGTAGTAGTAGTAGTAGTAGTAGTAGTAGTAGTAGTAGTAGTAGTAGTAGTAGTAGCGGCAGCAGCAGAAGCGTTTTCGTCGTCGTCACTGTTGATGGCATTGTTGCTGTTGCCGCCGCCACCGCCACCGCCGCCTCTGCTGCCGCTGCGGCTGCTCTGACATGGTAGTGCTTCGTCCTTTAACGAAACATACTTAACCTCCTGTCAGATTTGCTGCTGCTAAGATATTTCCAAGGCAAAATGCTTTTCTATGTTTCCATGCATAAACAGAGAAGATCGCAAGTCAATGAGTTGGAGGGTAGTCTTACTGAATGCTGTTGCGTAACTTTTACTGAACACACCGAGGCACTTTGCTGATTTTTCACTTAAACCTAGACATCAGACTTTGACGAATATGGCGACTTCCTAAGGCGGCGAGCTGGCAGAATCGTTAGCACGCCGGGCGAAATGCTCAGCGGTATTTCGTCTGTATTTGCGTTCAAATTCCGCCATGGTCGACTTTGCTTTTTATCCTTTCGGGGTCGATAAATTAAGTACCAGTTACGTACTGGGGTCGAGCTAATTGACTGGCTCCCTCCCCCAAAACTTCGGGCCTTGTGCCTAGAGTAGAAAAGAATATTGGGACTTCATTCTATATACTGATAAGTCACTCTTCCTTTGCATTTTTAGCTTTAATTTGTTAGTCATTGGATTACGACCATACTGGGGAACCGCATTGAAGGGTGTTTGGGTTTTCTTTGTTTTTCTAGTCGAACAAATGGACTCCAGTATTTCTTTGGTTTTCGGGACAGTGGGGAGTTTTAGTCTTTCTCCTTTTTTTTTTTTTTTTTTGTAGTTTAGTACTTATTCTATCGGTTTCCTTTGCTGAACCACTAATTTACGGGAACGTAAACTAACCAACACTGGTCATTAGCTGGTGGAGGAAATAAACACAGATACACACACACATACATACACACGCATAAACGCACACGCACATACATACATGCATACATACATACATACACACATACATGCATGCATACATACATACGTACATACATACATACATACATACATACATACATACATACATACATATGGTTTCAAATTTGGCACGAGATCAGCAATTTGAGAGGAGGGGATAAGTCGATTACATCAACCCCAATACTCAACTGATACTTGTTTTATCGACCCCGAAAGGATAGAAGGTAAAGTTAACCTTGGCGGAATTTGAACTCAGAACGTAAAGGGCGAAATGCCGCTACGATGTGCTACCGATTCTACCTTTATATGACAGACTCTCCTGTGAAAGACAACGAATAAGCATTCAGTTTTTGCTGAACGATTTGTACAAATGATTGTTTATAGTGATCAAACGTTCGTGCCGCACATTAGTTCACTCTCTTCATCAGATCGACGTTGTCTGAACAGGTGCAACAGGTGTGCCACGCGTCAGATGTCGAAATGATCGCAAAGCAACGTGAGATGAAGCATTTTATTCAAGGACGTAACACATCGCTCGGTGCTGGAATCGAACCTATGATCTAGCGATCGTGAATGCAACACCCAAACCACTAGGCCTCGTGCTTTCATGTAAAAGTAAAAAAAATAAACGCGCTCTTTTAAAGCCTAGCCAGGCTCATGGGCCCGGTCTTCCGATTTCAATGGCGTATGTGTACCCTAGCTGGACGGGACGCCAGTCCATCGTAGAATTACTCATTTTTGCCAGCTGAGTGGACTGGAGCAACGTGAAATGAAGTGTTTTGCTCAAGAACACAACACGTCACCCGGTCCAGGAATCGAAACCACTATCTTACAATCATGGTGCTGACACCCTAACCACTAAGCCACGGGCTTCATATATATATATATATATATATATATATATATATATATATATATATATATATATATATATATATATATATATATATATATATATATATATATATATATATATATATATATATATATATATATATATATATATATATATATATATATATATATATATATATATATATATATATATATATATATATATATATATATATATATATATATATATATATATATATATATATATATATATATATATATATATATATATATATATATATATATATATATATATATATATATATATATATATATATATATATATATATATATATATATATATATATATATATATATATATATATATATATATATATATATATATATATATATATATATATATATATATATATATATATATATATATATATATATATATATATAGATAGATAGATAGATAGATAGATAGATAGATAGATAGATAGATAGATAGATAGATAGATATATATATATATATATATATATATATTTTTTTTTTTTTTTTTTTTTAAGTTTCAGCTTAGAGCTGCGGCCATGCTGATGCACCACCGTGTTGCTACACTGTTATTACAGGGAGCCTCTTACAATATGTGGCACTTGGTGAAGAATGGAGTTTGATTTAGCAACCCTCATTTGCACCTCCTGCCGCGAGGTAGGATCATCTGGGACTCTCGATAGGAAGAGGTCCAGCTTTGATTTAAAAACTCCTACATCTACTTTGTGCAGATTCCTCAGGCTCTTTAGGAGAATATTAAAAAGCTGTGGGCCCCTGAATCCCAAGCTGTTGCAGTAACTGGTCCTGAAGCGCGATGGCATTGCTGGGATCTTTGGCACTATGCAGTGTCGTCCCGTTCTGGCATTGGTGTAGCTTTCAATGCCAAAATTTGGCACAATTCCTTCCAGGATCTTCCAGATGTATATTACTGCATACCTCTCCCGCCTTCTCTCCAGGGAGTAGAGTCTTAGCTGTTTCAGCCTTTCCCAGTAGCTGAGCAGTTGCAAAGAGACAATCTTCTTTGTAAATCTCCTCTGGATTGCTTCAAGGTCTGTTGTTAATTTCAGACTGGTGGGTGACCACAGCTGTGAGCAGTAATCCAGGCGGCTGAGGACGAATGTCCTCCAGAGGATCATCATGGTTTCCTTATCTCTAGTTCTGAATGTTCTCAGGATCCATCCAGCCAATCGTCTGCACTTTGTTGCCATTCTGGTAATGTGCACTTGGAAAGAGGTATCATCACTCATGTCGATACCCAGGTCTCTCACTGATTTAGGCTCTGGGATTGAAATTCCCTGTGGACCAGTGTACTCTGTAAGTTTCATATTCAGTTTTGGACGTTGGTAGCGCAGGGCTTGGAATTTTTCAGCATTAAACTGCATATTATTGTCCTCAGCCCATCTGTAAACTGAGTCCAATTCCTGCTGCAGGTGTGCAACATCACTGGAGTTCTGTATTTTCTGCGAGACTTTTGTATCGTCTGCGTAGCTTGCAAGAGTGGCTATCCGGGCACTTGAAGGCATATCTGAGAGAGCGACTATAAAAAGCAATGGTCCCAAGACAGAGCCCTGTGGAACACCGCTCATTATTTGTGTTTTCATAGAGGTGGCTCCATTAGCCACTACTGCCTGACTTCTATCTTTCAGAAAGTCATGTAACCACTCTCCAAGTTTTCCAGCTATGCCAAGATCACGCAGTTTGTGGCATATCACACCATGTTCCACTTTGTCAAAAGCTTTTGCAAAATCAAGGTATATTACGTGCACATTTGAGTTGTTGAGTAACTGTCTCAACATCCAGTCGTAATGTTGTAAGAGCTGGGTCAGGCAGCTCCCACCTGGTCGAAAGCCATGTTGGGTATCACTCAGCAATTTATTTTCTTCAAGGAATGCGATTAGTTTTCCTCTGACTATCCTTTCCATGACTTTGCTGATGTGTGAAGTCATGGAAAGATAGGCCTATAGTTTTTGGCATCTGCTCTGCTTCCCCCTTTATGGATTGGGCATATTATTCCCTCCTTCAGCTTGCTTGGCAGTCTTCCGTTTGCTTACACGATTTAAGGAGGATTGCTGGGAAACCATCAGGGCCAGCAGTTGAGTTTGTGTCCACTTCATGTATGGCTAGTAATACATCTTCTTCGCTAATGTTGATGTATTCCATCGTAACTGCCTCACTGGTTATAGGGGAGGTAGCAAAGAAGTCCACTGGTTTGTTCACTTGTCTGTGCTCCAATGGAGTGGTGAAGACACTTTTGAATTGCTCATTCAGTACCTCACTGATCCTAGTTGGACTGTCTGTGAGGGAGCCATCCTTTTCGAAGAGGGGTCCAATCTTGCAGCGTACTGAGGCTGTTTCTTTTGCGTAATGAAAGAAGGCCTTTGGGTTTGACTTAATGTTTTTTATAAGCCAGGCTTCTTTGTGTGTTCTCTCCTTCACATAGGATTGTTGCAGCCTTTTTTCGATCTCCATCAGTGTCGTTTTTAGGCGGGACCTTTCGCCATTCTTGGGATGCTGGTTGAGTCGATTTGCAACTTTTGTCCGTCGTCTCATGAGGATCTTCCTCTCCCTTGGAATCTTGTTCCTATTTGTTTTGGCCTTGTGCTCTGGGACATATTTCTGGCTTATGGCTTGCACAGTAGACATGAAACATTCTAGTTTCATGTCAATGTCTGGTGTGGAGAGACATTTTGGCCAATCCTCTCTGAGGATCTCTTTCTGAATCGATTTCCAGTCCGCTTTGTGGAAGTTCAGATTGGAGAGATTTTGGGTGCTTCCTTTAGGCTGTATGTCTCTGGTTTCTTTTGGCCCAAACATAGACAGCTCTATTATGTTGTGATCCGAAACTAATGTCGGCGTCACTTTCACATCATGAATGATGTCCGTATTGTTCGTGAAGCAGAGCTCTAGAATGTTATTCGCTCTAGTTGGTCTGAGAACAGTTTGCTCCATGAATAGGGCATTGGTGAGGTTGAGCAGGCATTCCACCTGTGCTTGCTTGCGATAAGTCATTCCTGAGAGTATGAGACCTTCGGGCCATTTGACGTTGGGGAAGTTGAAATCACCCATAAGAAATATGGTCACATGGTGTTCCAGTTTCATGAGGATTTCTTTAATTCTAGTGAGGCAATCTTCAAATTTGCCTATGTGGTTTGGAGCATCCGGTGGGGAATATGCATTGCATATGACTATATTATGTTGTCTTATGTATACAACTAGGGTGTCGCATACCGAATTTGAGTATGACAGTAAGACCTGGGGTGTGAGGTCGTCACGGATGTATACAGCAACTCCACCATGGCGCCTTTCCCTTCTGTCTGTTCGTAGTATGACATATTTTGGTACGTGTACTTCTGCATCCTCTATATCAGGGCTGAGGTGAGTTTCCACGAGTGCTATGCATAGGGCTTGATTGCATGCAGCAAGGTCTCTCAGGAAAGAAATTTTGCTTTTATTATTATAGTGCAACAGGCCCCCAATATTTAGTAAAAATATTGGCGTGGTGCCTGTGCAGGCGTTAGGGGAGGCCATCCCATGTCTGTTGGCTGTGGTGGTCTTGCGCAGTGGAGGGCAAGGTTCCTCGTCTGTGCTTGGCGTAGCCACGTCAGCTGCTGCATTATCTTTTGCGCCATGCACTAAAAAGACTCTTGCTCAGCTGCTGCGTTGCGTAAGATTTCTGAAGAGCGCACGTCCTTGAATTTTCTCCTTGGGGACATCTGTCGTCTTTCCTCGGGGTAGTTTTTTATCCTTTAAACCTTTGTAGTTTTGGCGGGGTGTCGGGTGGGCAAACCGGCAGTTTTTGCCGTCTTCCCCATGCCAACATTTGCCTTGCAGGTAAAATTTGCAAGTTTTTGGGTGCCTTCCAAATTTCTTCTTTCCTTTGGTGTCTTGGATGGCATTGGATCCACCTTGGGATTTTCTACTTTTTGTTCTTCCTTTCTTTGTGGGTACTGTTTCCCACTGGTTATCTGTTGGGGTGAGGGCTCCTTTCCTTTGTAGGACCACTGGCACAGAGGGGCTTCTATTTGCTGCTTCCTTGGCTCCACTATCCTTTTCTGCGTGTTTATTCATAGGAGTGGGTGATCCATTCTTTTGAGGAGCCACTGGGTCAGAGAGACTTCCGGGTGTTTTTCCTTTTCCTTTTCCCTCTCCTCCTCTCCATCCTTATCAGCCTTTCCACAATGGTTTTTGATTATGACATCTAGGGTGTCCATGTGTGGTCTGATGAGTGCATACGAGCGGAGGAATTCATTCTTCTTCCGCTCTATCTGTTCAGTGGTTCTGTGAAAGCCATTATTCTTCAGTGCAGCAGTGATGATGTTGTTTGGGGGATCGCCACTAGCAATCACAATGCTCGCAACAGAAGATCTAACTCTTTCTTTTCCCACTTTGGTGCCATCTTCGTTTTTTAAGCCCAGAAGGGGAGTAGAGGATAGAGAGGAAGTGAAAGATAGCGGGAGGCAGAGAAGAAACACAGAGGGGGGAATAGGGAAAGAGAGAGGGAGATATATATATATATATATATATATATATATATATATATATATATATATATAAATTAATACACACACACACACACACACACGCACACACACAAACATACACACACACGACAGACCTCCACACAGATTCCGTCTAACAAATTCACTCACAAGACACTGGTCAGTCCGTAAATATTGCAGAAACATAAGGTGCCGCTTAGTGGGACTGAAACCGATACCTCATGGTTGCAAAACGAGTTTGTTAACCACACGGCCATGACGGTACTTTATGAAGAATTTTTAATGAAAATCTGCTTTCGTGTTTATGCCGACTAACGTGACCACTCGGACACGATGCAAATTATTAGATGCGTTATAGCTTCAATAAATTCATCTCTTAAAAAGTTTCTATTTGTTTTATGTTTTGTTTTGTTTTTTGCTTGGTTTTTGCTGTGCTTTTATAAATTATTTTTAAAGCATTATATCGATTATATGAATCTAAATTTCCTCAATAAGTTTATCCCCGAATTTATGTTCTGGAATTAAAATCTGTTTAATGAATATATTTTAAAAGATCTAAAATACTTACAAGATGTAGACAATGTTTCCTTAATTAGGCAACACAATGTTATTAGGAAAATTATATTTAATGACATGGTGCCAAATTTCTGCAAAGAAAATGTAAAATAAATTATTGATTATTCAATAATTCTTTCAGATTTTTTGGCACAAGGCCAATAAATTTAAGGTGGAAGGGGCTAGACGATTAATTTAATCCCAGTGCTCAACTGGTATTCTATTTTATGGACCCCGAAAGGGTGAAAGGCAAAGTCAACCGTGGCGGCATTTGAACCCAGAATGTAGACAGGCAAAACACCGCGATGCATTTTGTCCGCTGCTTTTATAATGATAATAATCCTTTCAACTGAAAGTACAAGGCCGGAAATTTGGGGGCAGGGGACTAGTCGATATTACATCGACCCTAGTGTTTCACTGGTACTTATTTTATCAACCCCGAAATAATGATAATTATTATTATTGGTACTATTTCAAATTTTTGCCACAAGGGTAGCTTGGGAGAGGTGGGGATGAGTCAATTACATCGATCCCAGTGTTCAAATGGCACTTAATTTATCGAACCCGAAAAGATGAAAGCAAAGTCGACCTCGGCGGAATTTGAACTCAAAACGTGAAGACGGACGAAATGCTGCTAAGCATTTTGTCCGGTATGTTAACGATTCTGCTCGCTCGTCGCCTGAATAATAATAATAATCCTTTCTACTATCGGTACAATGCCTGAAATTTGGCGGAAGGAGAGACTAGTCGATTACATTGACTCTAGTGTTTAACTGGTACTTAATTTATCGACCCCGAAAAGATGAAAGGCAAAGTTAACCTCGGCGGAATTTGAACTCAGAACGTAGCAGCAGACGAAATACCGCTAAGCATTTCGCCCAGCGTGCTAAAGATTCTGCCAGCTCACCGTCTTAATAATAATAATAATAATAATAATAATAATAATAATAATAATAATAATAATAATAATAATAATAAGATCCCCAATTTCTGGTTAAAACACCTGCCAGGAATGCAGAAAAAGCTGGCAGAAAACTTTAACAACATACTAGCAGAGCCAGAGACAATGCCTGAATGGCTCACGAAAAGGAAAACCATCTTAATCCCCAAATCCACGGAAACGGAGAAACCACAAAACTATAGACCTATAACCTGTCTCCCTACGATCTACAAAGCCTTTACTGCAAGAATATCGCAGAGATTAAGTAAGCACCTGGAAAATAACAACCTGTTTCCAGAAGAGCAGAAGGGATGCTGCAAGGGCTCATACGGCTGTAAAGATCAATTATTGATCAATAAAGCCATAACTGAAGACAGCCGCAGAAAGAAGAAAGGCCTCAGTATGGCCTGGGTGGACTACCAAAAGGCTTTCGACAGTGTTCCCCACACGTGGATTCTGGAAACACTAGCCATAAACAAAGTGGCACCAATTATTATAAAATACATAAGGCACTCAATGAACAAATGGCAGACAGTGTTACAGCTCCAAACAAAGAGGGACTTGTGAAAACGAAAGCCATCCCCATTAGAAGAGGAATATTCCAGGGAGACACGCTCTCTCCACTCCTGTTCTGCCTGGCACTCACACCCTTAACTGAATTGCTAAATAGAACTGGATGCGGTTACAAATGCTACGGAAAAACAGTCAGCCACCTTCTATATATGGATGACCTAAAATTATATGCTAAAAACGACAGAGAGCTAGAAAAATTACTACAGACAGTACACGGCTTTACCAAGGAAATAGATATGAAATTCGGATTAGAAAAATGTGCCAAAGCAACCCTGAAAAGAGGAAAATTAGTTAAAAGTAGCAATATAACACTAGATAAAGCCAATGAAATAAGAGAACTAGACGAAAGCCAACCATACAAGTATTTAGGAGTCAATGAACTAGATAGGATACAACATACACAAATGAAAGAAAAAATAAAGAAAGAGTACTATAGACGAGTTAGATCAATACTAAAAACAGAGCTCAATGCTAAAAACAAGATAATGGGTATCAATACTTTAGCTGTCCCAGTTATAAGCTACAGCTACAACATCCTTAACTGGACACTAAACGAAATATCTAAAATAGACAGGAAAACAAGAAAAATAATGACAGGATATAGGATGCACCACCCAAAATCTGACATAGAAAGGCTATATATACACCGCACAGAAGGTGGCAGGGGTCTTATACAGCTAGAACACTATTATAAAATAACCACCATAGGACTGCAAAAATACCTACTCCAGAAGCAAGGAAAACTAATACAAATAGCCACAAAACACGAGCAAAACAAAAAACTGTTTTCAGTATTTAAGGAAGCTGACAAATACAAACAAGAAATCAATCTACCTAACAAATACGAAGAAGAAGAAGAAGAAGAAGAAGAAGAAGAAGAAGAAGAAGAAGAAGAAGAAGAAGAAGAAGAAGAAGAAGAAGAAGAAGAAGAAGAAGAAGAAGAAGAAGAAGAAGAAGAAGAAGAAGAAGAAGAAGAAGAAGAAGAAGAAGAAGAAGAAGAAGAAGAAGAAGAAGAAGAAGAAAAGCTATAAAACAAATGAAATCCAAACTAAAACTAGAACAGCAACGGACCATGATAAAACGATTGCAAGAAAATCCCCTACATGGTAAATACTGGGCTAAACTAAATGCAAAAGAAATAGACAGAGAAAAATCCCAGCAATGGTTGAGAAGCTCAGGACTCAAAGCAGAGACTGAAGGATTTTTAATTGCTGCACAAGAACAAAGCCTCCCCACCAGAAATTACCAAAAACACATAATGAAAAGAAACATAACAAGTAACTGTAGAATATGTGGAGATGGACAAGAAACAATAAATCATATTATCTCTGGCTGCCCAGTCCTGGCTAAGAAGGAATATATTCACAGACACGACAGAGCTGGGACCTATATACACTGGAAGCTATGCCAACACTATGGAATAACAACAGAAAAAAGATGGTATAAACACACGCCAGAAAAGGTCACAGAAAACGAGAAAGCAACTATACTCTGGGATATGCCAATACACACAGATAGAGAAATTAAGGCAAATCGACCAGATATAGTTGTCAAAGATCATGAAGAAAAAAAATGCTTTCTAATTGATGTATCAATACCAGCAGATGACAACGTTTCTCTAAAAGAAATGGAAAAACTTTCAAAATACAAAGACCTGGAAATAGAGATAACTCGAATGTGGAATCTAAAAACAGAAACAATTCCTATCATAGTAGGTGCCTTAGGTTTAATAAAAACATATTCAGACAAATACATAACAAAGACACCAGGACTTACAAATATATATAACATACAGAAAATTGCACTACTGGGTACTGCACACATTCTACGCAAAACACTTTCAATACAGTAAACATAAGAGCACCACAGCAAACCACAGCACATACCCAAGGCGCACAGGGCTGCGCTCGGTAGTGAAGTGAAAGCACGTTATAAAAATAAAACTACTGAACAGTAATAATAATAATAATAATAATAATAATAATAATAATAATAATAATAATAATAATCCTTTCTACTATAGGCACAAGTCCTGAAATTTGGCGGGAGGAGAGACTAGTCGATTACATCGACCCCTGTGATTCACTGGTACTTAATTTATCGACCCCGAAAGGATGAAAGGCAAAGTTGACCTCGGCGGAATTTGAAACCATAACGCAGTGACGTACGAAATACCGCTAAGCATTTCGTCCAGCATGCTAACGATTCTGCCAGCTCACTGCCTTCTGAAGAAGAAGAAGAAGAAGAAGAAGAAGAAGAAGAAGAAGAAGAAGAAGAAGAAGAAGAAGAAGAAGAAGAAGAAGAAGAAGAAGAAGAAGAAGAAGAAGAAGAAGAAGAAGAAGAAGAAGAAGAAGAAGAAGAAGAAGAAGAAGAAGAAGAAGAAGAAGAAGAGGTAGGTACTGAAAGATGAGAAAATGAGAAAATTAATATATAAAAACATGCAGAAGAGAAATAAACAAATAAATTCTGAAAAAAGAACCTACTGTGGATTTGTGGTGAAGCGTCATTCTGTACTGACCAGGAGTAACGACTTCAAGAGATGTTGCTTTGTAAAGCCCTTATATACTTTCTTACGAAGGGCGTATTGATTATGTTGTATTCAAATGATTAGGGATTTGTTAATTTTCATCACTATAGCAATTAATTTTTATGTATATTTTGTTCCTGTATGTGTGTGTGTACTTGTGAGCGCGGAAGGCTGTAGTGGGTATACATATACAATATATGTATATACATATGTGTGTGTGTATGTATGTATGCATATATATGTGTGTGTATGTATATATATATATATATATATATATATATATATATATATATATATATATATATATATATACATATATAAAGACAGAGAGAGAAAGAGAGAGAAGGGGAGAAAGAAAAGAGTGTGATATATATATCCATATGAATGTATGTTTATATCTACTTATATATGTGTATATATATTTATATATATATAAATATATATATATATGTGTGTGTGTGTGTGAGTATATATACATATATATATATATATATATATATATATATATATATATATATATATACACGCATACATACATACATACACACATACATACATACATACATACATACATACATACATGCATACATACATACAATTCTATTTATTTGTATTTTGTATGAGTATGTCTGCATCTACGTTTCTATATGGCCACATACTTACTTCTGTATGTATATGTGCTTGCGTACCTAAGTATGACACACGCACACACAGATAGATAGAGAGACAGATGGAAGTGAGAGTGGAGAGAGAGAGAGAGAGAGAGAGAGAGAGAGAGAGAGAGAGAGAGAGAGAGAGAGAGAGAGAGAGAGAGAGAGAGAGAGAGACGTGAGAGAAACTTTAGAATATACGATTGGTCTTTCAAATAACCAATAAAATTTTTCCTTGCTACTAATCTCATTTAATCTCTAGTTTACAAAAAAGAAATTTTAATAATTCTCCATGACAATCTCTATTAAAAAAATTCTAACCAGAATATTCTAAATGAACCGGGAGCATTGACGCACCTGTGATTTATTTTGAAACTGGGAACAATAGTCTAGATAGATATTTCCTTCTCGCATATTGTTATATATGTATTACTGCTATTGTTATTGTTGTGGTTGTTGTTGACATTGTATTTCTGTAGTCATTATAATATTTTTGGTGAAGGTTTAGTTCTTTATTGTAGATTTAATCTTCCAGCAATGCTTAACAGTTTGTACATTTATATCTTCTTTTTATCTATTTTATTATCGATTTGTTCATCTACTTATTTCGTACATATATTTATTATTCACCAGCTACAAATAATTTCAGCAGATTACAAAATAATAAAACAAAAATGCTAGAATTATAATTATAAAAAAAAGAATTGGATTTACGGGATGGTAAAAGAAATCTTTTCTAATTTATCATGTTTGTATTCCCCAATTATATTTCAGAGAAATTCACAGATTAGAAACATTCTAACAATTAGTTTTTGCTCCTTGTTTTCTTTGTCGCAAAATAGTTTACCATCAAGATATGATGACTTCATCATGTCAAAATAGATTTAAAAACGTCTTCTAACTTGTATTTGAATAAACAGATTGTAGCAGATTCGATATTTAGTTCAAAATATTCACCTTGCAGAAATTTTATTCTCTCTTATTCAAAAAAAATATATTATCTCATATGAAATTCTGAAACAAATTGTTCTTTCTCTTTTATGCTTTATTTAAACGTCGTTATCTTCAAAATTATTTTTACAGATGAAGGAAATGTTTCTATTCGGTTGTCAAATAAATATGTTTGCTTTTTATCTATTTATTTATTTATTTATATATTTATTTATTTATTTCCATTTTCTTTTTCTTTTAATACTAAATCTTTTCCAATGTTATTTAAATTAACGCGAAAAATATTTTTATCGTTGGGGTTTTATGCGGCTTTTGTAGCCCTTTTTAGCCTCTACGACTGTTATTTATCGTTTCTGAAATTTATATAGATTTTTACTTCTATTCAGAGATACGACGATGGGATGCCAAACAGAAAGAAAAACAACGGATTTATGTAAGAACCTAATAGTATAATCAGAATTGAACCTAAATTATAATATTCACTTTTTACAAAAAAAATAAAGATTGGTTTTACTGATAGAGGTTGTAAGAGATGGGTGCAATATATGCGCTCAAGCCCAGAATATTACTGGTATTATATTATTGATGTAAACGAGTTGAGTGACAAAGCAGATTGTTGTGGGGCTAACAGTAAAATGAAAAGTTAACCACTTATTTTCAGAATTACAATGAATTCAAATGTTGGAATGACGGATAAATTTAAATAAATGTGCATACACACATACGTGCGTGTGCGTGTGTGTGTGTGTGTGTGTGTGTGTGTGTGTGTGTGTGTGTGTGTGTGTGTGTATTTACCTACACACGTTTTCAGTTTAACAAACGAGACAGATAGTACAAAGCGGCGAGCTGGCAGAAACGTTAGCACGCCGGGCGAAATGCTTAGCGATATTTCGTCTGCCGTTACGTTCTGAGTTCAAATTCCGCCGAGGTCGACTTTGCCTTTCATCCTTTCGGGGTCGATAAATTAAGTACCAGTTACGCACTGGGGTCGATGTAATCGACTTAACCCATTTGCCTGTCCTTGTTTGCCCCCTCTATGTTTAGCCCCTTGTGGGCAATAAAGAAATAAGATAGTATTCAATACTTGCAGTAGCGATTCTTTGTTTGAGAGAGAAAGAGCAACAAGAAAGAGAAGTATGTAGACACAACAACAACATGGCTGAATGCTGCCTAATCGAAGATTAACGCGCAAACTAGATCAGAGGTTTCTACCAAAGAAGAAACCCAGAAGTAGGTTGATATCGCAAGAAATAAATCTTAAAATCTAAAAACTGATGATGTATAAACTTACCAAGGAAACCATGTTTACTATTAAGAGAAAAGAAATAATGTTGTAGGAATAGAACGAGGGCAATATTGTCAGTTTATGGAAGCTTGTTAGGGATGATCTGAAAGCATGCCTCACACGTTTATTGTAATGCAGATATGAGTAACATTTTTCTAGCAGTGAGCCTTATGATATATTCAGCATCGTTATCGGCTCCTTTACTGCTCTCGAACACTTTGGGCAACAAGTTAACGCCACTGGTTTCTGTTGGTTGCAGTTTTCTCTACATCTGGTCATGTGATATTGGCCTCTCTTATTCTTACAGTTGTGAATGTTTTGTGCCAAGTAGTTTTTGGTCTTCCTCTCACTCTCTCTCTCTCTCTCTCTCTCTCTCTCTCTTCTCTCTCTCTCTCTCTCTCTCTTTCTCTCTCTCTCTCTCTCCCTCTCTCTCTCTCTCTCTCTCTGGTGGTGTCCAGTTGAAAGCTGCTTTAGAATCGCATTGTTCTGACAGCTGGAATATGCGACCTACTGGTTTCAATTTTCGTTTTGTGTCGATTTCGCAAAGTATTCATGTATTGCTTCTCTTTAGAACGTCTTCATTAATTATGTGGTCTTGTTAGTACGTTCTCAGAATCCTTCTCAAACATCTGTGGTTGAACACATCTAGCTTTCTATCGATTTTCACGGTGCTCTTCCATGTCTGACTGGAATAGAAAAGAGTTGATAGAACTATGTTATTATAGAACCAGATCTTTATGTGTAGACCGACGTGTTGGAAAACCTGATAACGCCCATTCTCCGGAATACGGCAGTGGCCTTGATAATTCCATGGTCAACATAAGACACAATATCACTTGGCATAAATTAGGATATAACCATTTAAAGAATAATTTAACAAACATCGTATATAGTAAAGAAGACACCACAAATTACAATAAGCAAATTGTTTTTTTAAAAAAAAGGTCAAACTGGAGTAAATGAGAGGAAAATGGAACGAAATTGTTTAAATAAACGACCTAAAAATTATGTTACAAAATTCAAAATGTTATTACGTAACTATTAACTTGTGTGCTCACGTAATACATTATTTGTCCCATAGAAAATGCAAAAAAGGATTTGTATGTCACTCGTGTACCGCATGTTTCCCAAACCTGATTCATTGAGGACATCAATATGGTCTTCCGCCCTCATAAAGACTCACTGGAAAACAAGAACTCGTCTGTAAATATTCATCTCTGGACTCATATCTGGTTGCATCACAAAAAGAGAATGCTCTGTAACAACTGGTGACTTGTTTTGCTGCTCTGTATGATCATAAACAAAGAGGTCGTTATGGCTGCTTTCTCAGTTTTGGACAATAAATAATTTTTTTTAATGTGATTATAGGCGCAGGCGTAGCTGCATGATTTCGAAGCTCGTTTTGAATCCCTTGGTAATGGGTTCGGTCCCACTACGCAGTATCTTGGGCAAGTGTCTTCTACTATAACTCTACACCAACGAATGTTTTACTAGTGAATTTGATAAACGTGTGTGTTTGTGCGTGAGCGAGCGCATTTGAGTTTATGTCAGTAATATTTATATTACTGACATAAACTCTTGTAGAACACTCTGATATCACAGCCACCGCCATTGCACCCCATTCAATACCAAACCTTCTCCACGTTCAATTTAAAACAAAGAAGGAAAATTATGAAAGCAACGGTAATAAGTATGTGAATGAACAACAACAAAAAAAAACAAGCTGAAAATAAACACAGTGTGTTTAGGGAACCGAGACAGAAAGGGGAAAGATCAGTAAATAAGTTACAGGTGCGTGATAGATGGACACTACTCGGAAACTGCACGGGTTCCCCTGTTGTCTGTGAACCTTGCTAAATGTCTAGCCTAGATTAACTTATGTTTTGGTATTTTACAATCACATCGTTCATTTCTCTCTCTTTCCGTATTACTTTATTTCAGAAATGCTCTCGCAATGATATTCTTGACTAGACAATACTCTACGTACCATTCCCTTCGATACAACTGCCCTATCTACATACTTATACGCAAGTGAAACGTGGGCTACTACGAAGAGAGAGGAATATCGATCGGCTACGACACAAAGGTCCATGGAAAGGGCCATGCTCGAAATATTAACTGTGCATAATAAAGTGTACTTAATTATGGCATTATTAACGCTGCTAAAAATACATAGGAGTGGCTGTGTGGTAAGTAGCTTGCTTACCAACCACATGGTTCTGGGTTCAGTCCCACTGCGTGGCACCTTGGGCAAGTGTCTTCTACTATAGCCTCGAGCCGACCAAAGCCTTGTAAGTGGATCTGGTAGACGGAAACTGAAAAAAGCCCATCGTATATATGTATATATATATATGTATTTATGTGTGTATGTGTTTGTGTGTCTGAGTTTGTCCCCCCAACATCGCTTGACAACCGATGCTGGTGTTTCGGCAAATAAGTACTAGGCTTCCAATGAATGGGGTCGATTTGCTCGACTAAAGGTGGTACTCCAGCATAGCCGCAGTCAAATGACTGAAACAATTAAAAGAGATTAAAAGAGTAAAAGTGTAATCAATATAGAAAAGTTTTTAGAAATGCCAGTGTAATCGAAGTAGGAGATGGCTGACACGATAACAACCCTGGATGTTTTTTCCTCTCCAAGGATGAGTTATCAAGTGTTAATATGAGTGCATTGAGAAGGGCTGTGAGCTGGCAGAATCGTTAGCACGCCGGGCAAAATTCTTAGCCACATTTCATCCGTCTTTACGTTCTGAGTTCAAATTCAGCCAGGGTAGACTTTGCCTTTCATACCTTTCGGGGTCGATAAAATAAATACCAGTTGATTACTGAGGATCGAGGTAATCGACTTTCCCCTCCCACCGATATTGCTGGCCTTGTGTCACAGTTAGAAACCAATATATGTGCGCTGAGATATGAGAACTTTTATTTTTTTTTTTTTTAGCCTGGCTCAAATCGTAGAGGCATGACGAAGAAACAAAGCCTCTTAGTGATCGTCTCTGAACCGAAGCATTCTTTCATTAGCACTCATTATATTCTTAAGCTTATTTGGGGAAACCAAATACGTTCTATAAAGAGTTAAAGAAAGATCTCTCTCATAAATATTGTGCTGACAATATTTATGAGAGAGATCTTTTGTCTACGGTGTTTTTTTTTTTTTTGGTGGCGGAGTCGGGAGTAAGCTGGAAGATAAAGAACATTTTTCGAAAAGAAAGGCTTGGTTGTGTGATTAAGAACCTCGCTTTGCAAACACGTGGTTTCGAGTTCAGTTCCACTGCACAACACTTTGGGTGTCTTCCGCTGTGACCCCGGCCTTGTGAGTGAATTTGATTGACGGAAACTCTCTGGAAGCTCGTCGTATATGTGTGCGAGTCTCCTTGTGTTTGCCCTCTCCCACCACTTGAAAACCGAGGCTGGTTTGATTGCGTCCTTATAGTGGTGGTTCGGCAAAATTGACCAATGGAATAAGTACTTATAATATAAGACTTATAACAAAAAATAAATCCTGGAGTCGACTTGTCCGACTAAACTCTTCAGGGTGGTGCACCAGCATGGCCGCAGTTCAGTCCAATGACTGAAACAACGAAAATTAAGGATACAGATACTTCTACATACATCTCTCTCTTCTTCAGCGTTTTTCTACGAAAAAAAAGGAAGTTAGACACAAGAAAATTGCAGCAAAGCTGCGTGACAGTGAGGTCAGATATGGCATACGAACCATCATATACCTTGTTTTACTCTTCACTTTCGTTTTATTTTGACATGCTCATTGCGCTTTTATTCTTCTCTTCCGTTTTATTTTGACATGCGCATTGCGCTTTTATTCTTCTCTTCCGTTTTATTTTGACATGCACATTGCGTTTTTATTCTCCTCTTCCGTTTTATTTTGACATGCGCATTGCACTTTTATTCTTCTCTCCCTTTTTATTTTGCCACGCACATTGCGTTTTTATTCTTTGCTTCCGTTTTATTTTGACATGCGCATTGCGTGTCCATGCTTCTCTTTCCGGTTCCTACACAAAACTGTTTACAGGCCACAACCATCTCACGAACCTGCGTTTGTGAGGAACACTTCACGCTCCGGTGGTTGTGAAAAAAAAACAAAGATTACTAAAGCATATACGGAGGATTCCTTTCACAGCCGAATCCACTGTATGTATTTATTTCTTTATTGCCCACAATGGACTAAACATAGAGAGGACAAACAGGAACAGACAAAAGGATTAAGTCGATTACATCTACCCCAGTGTGTAACTAGTACTTATTTAATCGACCACGAAAGGATGCAAGGCAATTTGAACTCAGAACGTAACGGCAGACGAAAATACCGCTAAGCATTTCGGCCAGCGTGCTAACAATTCTGCCATCACGCCTCCCGATCTATTGTATGTATTATCCTGCTGTCTCGGTTTGGCACAGAAAGCCAGATTTCTTTTCTGTGATATTTATAGATGTAGACATGGTTGAGTGGTTGACATGAATACAAGAGGAGTGGATTTTAGGTTTAAGAAGTTCGTGACTATATGAAAAGTTGGTGAAGGGGTCAGATTCGATAAACCGATTATTTTCTGTTTCCAATGAAATCTTATTTACAATAGACAGAAGTAGTAAAAACGAGATGCTCTTGGGTAGATTTTGTATGGAATAGAAGTGGCATTACTACGTAGTGGCATTGTAATTGTACTCCCTTCCGACGTAGCAACCGTCGAAATACCGCTAAGCATTTTGTCCAGCGTGCTAACGATTCTGTCAGCTAGCTGCTTTTGTAATAATAATAATAATAATAATAATAATAATAATAATAATAATAATAAGATAGATAGATAGATAGAATGATAGATAGATAGATAGATAGAATGATAGATAGATAGATAGATAGAATGATAGATAGATAGATAGATAGTTAGATAGAAGGCCTGAAATGTTAGAGCAAGAGGCTCGTCTATTATATTGATCCAGTGTTCAACTGGTACTTATTTTATCAATCACGAAAGGATGAAAGGCAAAGTCGACCGTCTACCAACTCGCCGCCTTTGATTTGAAATTTTGGGCACAAGGGGTATGTTAATTGATATCATGGACATCAACACCTGACTACTAATTATTTTTTCGACCCAGGAGGGGTGGAAAACAATGCTGACTTCAGTGTGATTTGAACGCAAAACCTAAAAAGTTGGAACAAACACTCTAACCTTTTTAATCTAATAAAGTTACATTCGGTGAGGCTGCATATTCTGAAACTGCCTATTTTTACATTTATAAGAACTTTATGAATAATTATATTATTTAAAAAATAAGTGATTAATTTTTATAAAAATGTTTTTTTTAGGGGGGGGGTGCTGATTATGAAACGGAAGTTAACGTCACTGCTGTTCTCAGATTCGAACAAGCCCTAGTACCACATGAACATGAAAATAAACTTATGAAAAGTCACCTCCCTTACATTGCCTCGTGAACATGAAACTTAGAGTTATTTCCCTTATATCAATTTTTCTTGGAGGAAATATTTTCAGTTGTTTCCCTTTGTATCAATGTTTATATTAACGAACTATTTTAGTCTATCTTTTATCTTTTGTCTTTTACTTGTTTCAGGCATTGGACTGCGTCCATACTGGAGCACCGCCATCAAGTGCTTAGCAGAACAAATCAACCTCAGTACTTATTTCTTGAATCCGATACCTATGCTGTGGACCGCTCTCCAACCTCACTCAGTCTCATAGAAGAGGTTGAACAGTTACAAAGAAAGTTCACCAGTAAAATAACTTTGGCTATAGCTCTTAATTACTGGGTATATCTAAAAGAAGCTCTGCATCTCTATTCTCTTGAACACCGATGAGAGATATAAGCTTTCATATACATATGGAAAATCCTGGAGGTGCATGTTCCAAACTTAGACATTAAATAGAATTTTAATGCACGAACTGGTAAGTACTGCCAGCTTCCAAAACTATACCACCTTCGAAATCACGAGCACAAACACTTTGTTGTGCTAATCTGATATTTAGAGGTCCTCGATTGTTCAACTGCCTTCCTATAAAGATCAGAAATATAAAAGGAATCTCTACTGAAACATTCAAAAACGAATTTGATCAACTCCTAGCGACGATAGTAGACCATGGTTTACATGAAAAAATGCGAGCAAGAAAAATAATATTCTTAAGATTATAAACCTGGAAAATTACAGGACAAGTTATTACATTTGGAAAAGTTCGGGACAACTTATTATATTTGGTAAAGTACAGAACAAGAAAATTTTTACTTAAAATATTGCTACTAAGGATAAAATTTCAAATAAAATATTTAGATTTAGAAAATATTAGCTTTTATTAAAACTACAAATATTATTACAAGTTATCACATTTATTTGTTATTACTTGTTACTTCTATTAAGAATTAAAAATAACTCAATTAAAATATTTTTTCACTTTAAAAAATTAATAATTA
Organism: Octopus bimaculoides; assembly: GCF_046866305.1. Lineage (NCBI taxonomy): Eukaryota > Metazoa > Mollusca > Cephalopoda > Octopoda > Octopodidae > Octopus > Octopus bimaculoides. The sequence goes on from NC_142935.1 coordinate 28,624,174, forward strand.
AAATTAATAATTAATAATTAGAATTTTGAAAATAGGTTATAAGAAATAATAGTACATAATTAGTTAGTTCAATAAATAGAATGATACAAAAATTAGCTATATATTACAGTAAAATCTACCTATAACAACAAATTCACAGTAAAATTTGCTTGAGTTATTGCCAAGTCTTTATAGTTTTAGTCTTGACCCAATGCCTATTTTTTGACATAATGAATTTGCCTACCATATATACTATTCTACTTTGCATAAAACTTTAGCTATATTGGTACTTTTGGCTCTCATTTTTTAATTATAATGTTACGTTGTAAATTGATATCAAATAATTTTTAATATTCAAATTTTATCCTTAGCTGCAATATTTTAAGTAAAAATTTTCTTGTTCTGTACTTTACCAGATGTAATAAGTTGTCCTGAACTTTTCCAAGTGTAATGACTTGCCCTGTAATTTTCCAGGTTTATAATCTTAAGAATATTATTTCTCTTGCTCGCATTTTTCCATGTAATATATATATTTGGTTGGCAAGAAAGTAATTTCAGGTTTTAGTGTGAAATAAAAGTCATTTCTTTTTTCAAACAAAGAATGAACTTTAATCAATTATATATTTTCCATTTTGTTCGATGACCTTTTACCATCTTTCTGGCAACTTCATGATTCTGCGCTCGTAGAACTTCTGGTCCTTATCAGCCAAAAATTGAAGCAAGTGCGATTTCAAGTCATCATCATTATTGAAAGTTTTACCATTCAAAGAATTTTGCAAACTTCGAAATATATGGTAACCTGATGGTGCAAGGTCAGGGCTATTTGGTGGGTGTGACATCACTTCCCAACCAAGCTCGGATAATTTTTCACGAGCGTGGTCTAGCGTTGTCATGGTGGAACATGATTCCTTTGCGATTTGCCAATTCTGGCCGTTTTTCTTTGATTGCTTCCTCCAGGTTCATTAGTTGTTGACAGTAAACATCCGAATTGATTGTTTGGTTCCTTGGAAGTCGGTTAAAATACACAATACTTTTGTAATCCCACCAAATTGAGAGCATGACCTTTTTTATACAATTCAGCTTTCGATGTGGTTTGTGCTGGTTCATTACGTTTGCCTCATGATTGTTTTCCATTGAGGTTACTGTAGACAATCCATTTTTTATCACCACTGACTGCTTTTTCACTCGCTATAGATTTCAGCGAATATTCTATGTATATTGTGCATGCTTATGCCCATTTATATCATTTGATTGTAGCCATGCTGGAGCATCGCTCCTTTTAGTCGAGGAAATCTACCCCAGGTCTTATTCTTTGTAAACCTAATACTTATTCTATCAGTTTCTTTTGCCGAATCGCTTATTTACGGGGACGTAAACACACCAACATCGGTTGCCATTTTTATTTAGAGATGGATAAGTCGGAAATTCGTACAGTTTTGAAATATGAGTTCTTTCTTCGAAGTACACCATCACAGACAGCTCGGAATATTAATGGAGTATTTCATTCTAATGTTATTACACAGCAGACAATATCAAATTGGTTTGCAAAAGTATATACTTTACCTTCTCTAAAAATCAGCAAAGACTAAATACTTCGTTAGAGAAATGATAAACTTTTTCAAAAGTATTTGCATCTGAGTATAGTGATGATGTATGCCAACTAACAACAGAAACTAAATTACCTAACCCTAAACCTAACCCTAACCCTAAACCTAACCCTAACCCTAGCCCTAACCCTAACCCTAGCCCTAACCCTAACCCTAACCCTAACCCTAACCCTAGCCCTAACCCTAACCCTAACCCAAACCCTAACCCTAACCCTAACCCTAAACCTAACCCCAACCTAACTCTAACACTAACCCTAACCCTAACCCTAGCCCTAACCCTAACCCTAAACCTAACCCTAGTCCTAACCCTAAACCTAACCCTAACCCTAACCCTAACCCTAGTCCTAACCCTAGCCCTAACCCTAACCCTAACCCTAACCCTAATGGAAAATTTGTTTGCCTCCAAGTCTAACGTTGTGTCCCACAAGCTGAATTTCTCATTAAATATTTAATTAAATATTTAATTCTAATTCATTGGACATTGTCATAACACCGTTTCTAAATCTGCCTACATTGTGGCCATTCATATTTCGTACGATAGAAAATCCATTATTCCGATAGAGCCCTCCATTCAGCATCCGAAAGCTTCTTATGCGACAAATTGAAAGCATATAGACCAATGATTTCCTACACCTCCCCACCCCATCAAAAGCACCCGTGTTTACGTCAAACAGCTTTACTCGATTTTTCGATTAAAATTTTATCAAACCACTTCCTGTATTGAATGCTTTTTCTCGTATTTTTATGCACCAATGCTCACTTAATTAATCATTACATACACACGCGCACACCCACACAAACACACCACATATATACATACATATATGCATGCATACATGCATACATATACATAAATACATGTATGTATCTGTGTAAGTATGTCTACGTATGTCTGTGTGTATGTATGTATGTATGTATGTATGTATTTATGTATGTATGTATGTATGTATGTATGTATGTATGTATGTATGTATGTATGTATGTATCGTATCGTATATATGTGTGTATGCATAAACGTCTTACCGAGAGGTATAAATTATGAAAACAGTCTTCGTATCTTGTGCCAAACAAATAGTCCAGAATTATTCTCACCACAAATAAAATGAGTTAATTGTCTGCTTTTTTTTTTTTTTGGCTTTTTCTCAACTTAGTGAGACAGAAAAAAGGTCTACTTCCTTAAAAGATAAACTAGTACAATGAAATCAGTGTAAAACAGGAAACTTCGTCGAGCATCCATTGGAGAAAGCTCGTTCTGTTTTGTATCAAATTGGATGTCACATGTTTCAAGGAAGCTAATTTTTGGGAACAGATTTCCGTGTGACTTTTAAAGCAGAACAAATTATTGAGATACAGAATATATCTTAATGCCTCCAGCATCCTGTTTGTTGAACGACTAATGAATATTAACCATTTCAAGAGAAAAAATAAATTAAATAATGTGAGTTGGGTTTGTTATTCTTCTTTTTACTTTTTTCTTTCTTCGCTTTGAAAATTTTAAATTTTAATAAAATAACTGAGAATTTCTTTTGCGGATACAAATAAAATATATAATTCTCTTCTTTTTAAGGATTTTCTTCGTTTTTGTTTTTTGTTTTTTTGTGTTTTTTATTGGATTGAAATTAAAACATCTAGATAATTAATTGCAGAAGCCCCTATCTTTGCGCACGTCATACCGTTCTTAAAACATCTTTGATCTAAATAAACTGGAAAAATTATCAGCAGCAAAGAGAAATGGAGACTGCGGGCTGGTTTACAGAGCTTAGCTCTTCATCAACGTATAAGCTGTACAACGTTTTTCAGACTTAGCTTTTCACACATTTCTCCCGTAATATAATTTTCTTTCAATATCATAAATTTCTCCCGTAGAATTGTTACGAGGTCATTATGCCATCTTCAGCTGTTAAATGTCTTGCACGGAAAATTATAATTCATTACACTTGCAGAAAATGTTTTAAAAGGGGAAGTTACGAAGTAAGTGGGGACATTCATACCTTTCCTAAATGGACCACAGCATCGCAGCAGCAAAGAGCAATGGAGACTGCAGGCTGATTTTCAGAGCTAAACTCTTAACGTACAATCACTACAACGTTCATCTCACTTAACTTTTCACACTTTTTCTCCCGTAATATGATTTTCTTTCAATGTCATAAATTTCTGATATTGTTATGAGGTCATAATGCCATCTTCAGCTGTTAGCCGCCTTACACGGAAAGTTATAGTTTATTACACGAGCAGAAAATGTTTTTAAAAGGGAAGTTGTAAAATCTTATGCGCACACATACACACACACACACACCATATATAGTTAATTTATTTCGATTGGTTACAAAACCAGTTTTTGTAGGGAATGAATATCATCGATTAAATTTCATCTTATTTCGATTACTGTTATTTGTCACAAGACAAGGGGAACGAGCTGACAGAATCGTTAGCTCGTTGGGCAAAATGCTCAGCGACGTTTCTTCCGGCTCTTTATGCTCTGAGTTCAAATACCACCGACGTCAACTTTGCCTTTCATCATTTCGTGATCGATAAAACGAGTACCAGTCAACTACAAGCGTTGGTATAATCAACTAATCTCTTCCCTCAAAAATTACAGACTTTTTGTAAGTATCTGAAACATATTTATTGCACGATACAAAATCGTCTTATGTAAGATTTGAACGGCTTAGCTGGAGGGACTGAACTAATTACACGAAAGCATTCTAGGCAGACGTTTTACTGTTCCAGTCACTTTCACCGTCTTGCAACACACTTAAAAGTGGACAAATATCAATCAAAAACAAAAATTATTATTTCTTTAGATCCAAGAACAAATTACCTTTTAAATTCGTGGGTTCGTCTTTGAAATGAATTAGTACATTACTAGTATTGTTATATATATATATATATATATATATATATATATATATATTTGACAGGAAGGACAACAAAAGAAAGAAAGAGACCTCGATATTATGTAAATAGAGGAATTTATCTGTAAAAATGTGACACTTATTCAGTAGCCATGATAAAACTCCGAGT
>NC_142935.1:28636283-28648783 GCF_046866305.1 Octopus bimaculoides
TGTTTATACAATTCCTTAAAACATGTAATTATAAAAATATTGGGTTGTCCGGAAAGTTCGTACCGATTTATAGTAGCTTACCTTTCGACTTATTTGCCATGAAACCAACTCAATTCTGGGAAGAGGGAATTTTCAAGTTAAAAGGAAGACAGTGACGCATTGTGTAACAAAATGGTTCGTATTTGGTTGATTAAAAATGCAATGGCAAGTATTTATTGACCTTTTTCTTTCCTTTAAAAATCGGTACGAACTTTCCGGACAACCCAATATATTTGTATCTTTTTGTTCTGTTTTTTTTTTTCCATTTTTGTAACATGGAGGTCCAGTAAAGTTAAATAGGAATTAAAGGGGTCCATAAGCGAAAAATATGTTTAAGGACCACTGTTTTAGAAAATCACAACCTCCATTAAGATCTTAAATTAGGACTGCTAAGTTACGGGGACGTAAAACACACCATCACCGGTTGTCAAGCAGTGGTAGGGGAACAAACTCAAATACAAAGACATACACACATACATACATACATACATACATACATACATACATACGATAGGCTTCTTTCAGTTTCCGTCTACCAAATTCACTCACAAAGCTTTGATCGGCCCGAGACTATAGTGGAAGACACTTGCCCAAGGTAGTTGGGAAGCAGACTTCTTATTTCAAGGGACTAAACATAGAGGGGACAAACAAGGACAGACAAAGGGGTTAAGTCGATTACATCGAGCCCAGTGCGTAACTAGTACTTATTTTATCGACCCCGAAAGGATGAAAGGCAAAGTCGACCTCGGCGGAATTTGAACTCAGAACGTAGCGGCAGACGAAATACCGCTAAGCATTTCGCCCAGCGTGCTAACGTTTCTACCAGCTCGCCGTAAGAAGCAGACTTCTTACCACACAACCAGGACTGCGCTTAGATATACGAAGATATAGATATATATACATATATAAATACATATACAGGTATGCACATTTAGCGGGTATGTGTACATGCGTGTCAATCTTCAGTAACTAAAGAAAATTAAATAAAATACTCCACATATTAATTTTGAAACGGAAAAAGACAAGTAAAAAGGAAGAGTTTATTATAAAATGAACTCACCCATTGCGGAGCTATGTACGATCCACAAGCTACGTATTTCTGCAATGTGTTATTGAAACACACGGCATAGCATCCACCACACAGAAAAGGCCTGTAATATATCAATTTTCTCAATGAATGAAAATTATATTTGTAGTCAGACATTGCACAAACAATGTGAAAAACGGTCAGTGAATAAATTTTACACAAATTTAGACAGCTTTTTGAAAAAAAATGTTCTTTACTGAAATTAAGCAAAGCAAAACATACAGTTCCAGCAAAATAGCAATTTTACATCAAAGAACTAGAGTTAGACCTGGAAATTTTTGATTAATACTACCATAAGAAAATAAATACTTAAAGAATAAATATCAAGTAGAAAATTGATAACGTGTTTCTTTAAAATTCTTAAGGAAAGTACATCTAATAAATGCTGCAACAATATTCATTCAATGAAATAATATTTCAAATTCTACAGTATATGTAACATTTTTTCTATACAATCAATAGAAGGAAAAAAAAACAAAAACATCAAAACTCATAGATACTTCGACAAACTTATATACCAGCATGGCTGTTGCAAACATCAGAAATTATTATATATATATATATATATATATATATATATATATATATATAAGGATTTACTTTTCGTAATGAGATAAAAAAAAAAACCAAGACTGTGCATAATATAGAACATTTATAAAAAGAAGGTTTTACAACTTATATCCCTTCATCGGAGACGGTGTGAGAGGATGGTTAAGTAATAGTTAGTTTAGTTAAGATAGGAAATAGAGAGTGAATCTAGGGATATTGTATTTGTAAATCCATTGTTTAGGCAGAATGGTAAGATAAATGTTCTATATTATACACAGCCTTGAATTTTTTTATCTCATTACGAAAAGTAAACCCTTATATTCACACGCTGATGTATGACCTACGTTGGACCCCTTATTCGCATAATCACCGAACCTGGAGCTTAACTATGGTCTATCCATAGCACTTACTCAGCATTACCTGAAACCTCTGGGTCTAATTGACACCACTATCGCTCATAACCTATATATATATATATATATATATATGCATACACACATACATACACATACATACATACATGCATACATACATACATACATACATACCCACTTCTCTTCACCCCTACTCTTTCTCTCCTCTCTCTTACTCTCTCTCACTCTCTTCTCTCGTACTCCCCCCTCTCTCACTCTTACTCTCTACACTCTTACTCTCTTACTCTCTCACCTTTACTCTCTCACCTTTACTCTCTCACTCTCTCTCACTCTTACTCTCTACATTCTTACTCTCTTACTCTCTTACTCTCTCACCCTTACTCTATCACCCTTACTCTCTCACTCTCTTCTCTCTTTCCCTCTCGCTTACTCTCTTTCTCTTTCTCTCTTTCTCTCCCCCATACCCCTCTTCCCTCTCTCCCACTCTCTTCTCTCCCACTCTCTTTCTCTTCCTCTCTTTCTCCCCCCATACCCACCTTCCCCCTCTCTCTCCCCCCATACCCACCTTCCCCCCTCTCTCTCCCCCCATACCCACCTTCCCCCCTCTCTCTCCCCCCATACCCACCTTCCCTCTCTCTCTCCCCCCATACCCACCTTCCCCCTCTCTCAATCCACCTTCCCTCTCTTATACCCACCCTCTCTCCTCTCTTTCTCTCCCCTCCCATACCCATCTTCCCCCTCTTCCCCCTCTCTTACATCCACCTTCCCCTTCCCCCTTCATCGTCAACACCCCCTCATAAGCTCATCCCACCACACCCCAACACACTCCTACTCTACCTTCCCACTCCACCCATCCAATTCCTTACACCCACCACCCACCCCCTACCCACATACCCTACCTCTACCCCACCCTCAGCCTAACCCACACTCCACCCATGCCTTCCCCACCTCCCAACACCCTCACATCACACCACACCAATACCCTCGCATCACACTACAACTGACCAAGTGCTTTCTCCCTTCCCCATTTTCACACTACATACGTCAAGATCACCAGCATTCTATCTCCCACACACAGCCCCTCGTTCTTCGATCACCGTTTGTTATCTCCCCTTTTCTTAGCTCTCCTGAAAAAAGAATTTCTAACTTCCGGTCAGTCATTGTTATGATCAGCCATTATTATGATTGACCGTTGACTGGACACTATTCAATCTTTTTTCTCCGTGTTTTTCTCCTTGTCTCCGTATTCTTTCTGTTGAAGAGCGTAGCTCGAAACGTCAAAGACTTTCCGTATTCCCGAGCGTCATACTAATACATCCTTTTGTTATTTACACCACCTGTCCTCGTCTGTTGTTGTTTTTTCGTATATTCTCCTACATACATACATACATACATACATACATACGTTACACCGTATGTAAACAAATAAGTTTGTTTTCCCAAGCGTTGAAATGTATTGTAGAACAAATAGAAAGATAAATTTTATTCAACGCGAAGATACTGAACAGTACATATATATAAAGGATAAAATCCGTTTTCTTATTTTTTTTTAGGCAGAAAAATTTGTCTGCTTTAAAAAAAAACAAAAAAGGATTTATATATATATATATATATATATATATATATATATATATATATATATATATATATATATATATATATATATATATATATACATACATACATATATATATATACATATATATATATATACATACATATATATATATATATACATATATATATATATATACATACATATATATATATATATATATATATATATATATATATATATATATATATATATATATATATATATATATATATATATATATATATATATATATACTGTTCAGTATATACGTGTTGAATAAAATTTATCTTTCTACTTGTGTATATGTGTATGTACGTATATAATCTTTGGATTATCAAACGAAAGCATGGTGGCTTAATGCATGTTGTAGACAGTGTGCATTCATTTGTTTTTAATATTGGTCCTTCACTCCGTCTCTGCAAAAAGTGTTTGACATGAGATCTTTCAGGTAGTGATTGGGTTATTCATTAAGTTCGAAACTATATACATACAATAATTCTAGTGAAACACATTCACTGATTTCAAAAATAGAAATAATACATTTCTAAATCTCTCAGAGAGATTTATGCAGCAGTGATGCGATAAAGTAGTTGTATGCTGTCAACTTAATGTGACAGTCCCATGAAGGGATCTCCAACTAGCAGGCCATTGCTACTCTGTGTCTATGTGTATACATACATGTATATATATATATATATATATATATATATATATATATATATATATATATATATATATATATATATATATATATATATATATATATACAGATATAGGGCAGAGAATCGTCAATTAGTAATAAAATTAATAATTAACAATTTAGCCAAGTAGTTCAGTATGAAAAATCCTTTATCGGTAAAACCATTTATAATCATAAAATACAGGGATTAGCATGAGTTGTTTCTCCAACATACTGAGAATTTAGAAATAGCAGTCAAAGAACTACTGATTCTAAACTACAAATTTTTTCTCTAACGGATGGCGATATTTTATGGCACACACAGAACAAAAACAAAAGGGAAAAGCAAAAACAAACCTGCCTTTAGTTAATTGGATACGACGTTTCACGGTTAAGAGTATGAAGTTACTCTATTCCTCTCTTCAGCCCAATATTCTGATAAATTTGAAAGTGTCTCTAAAAAACTCACGGTAATTTTGGCCATGCGACACCAAAAGCCAACGTGGGGAAGGCACGAATTTATCGGCTAGTGAGTTCATACGGGACTTTTTTATACGGGATTATTTGTGGCGCACGTGGAATAGATTCTTTGGGGTGAAGTGTTTGAACTCACTAGCCGATAAATTCGTAAGTGCCTTCCCCACGTTGGTTTTTGGTGTCGCATGGCCAAAATTACCGTGAGTTTTTTAGAGACACTTTCAAATTTATCAGAATATTGTTCTGTGTGTGCCATAAAATATCGCCATCCGTTAGAGAAAAAATTTGTAGTTTAGAATCAGTAGTTCTTTGACTGCTATTTCTAAATTCTCATTATGTTGGAGAAGCAACTCATGCTAATCCCTGTATTTTATGATTATATATATATATATATATATATATATATATATATATATATATACACACACATACATATATAACCATTACGTGTAAATCGTAAGCTAATTGGTTAAAATAAAGACGGGATCTATGCCAGTAATATCGGTACGCCCGGCAAACTATGACGTTTAAGCTGCATGCGGATTGGTCAAAACTGTATTCCAAAACCGTATTCTTGGAGCCTTTAAATAAGTATGAAAAAGAAGTCGTCATTTTACTACAGTTGTCAAGAATTCAACTGTCAGTTTAATACATTTTGAACTCTGATAATTACTGCGAACTTATGAAGGCGCTAATTGAACTTTATGCACATTACAAAATATTTTTTAATGTTTAACATACTTCAACATTGTAAAAGAATTTCTATTTTTTAAATACCATAATAAAAAAAACGTGAAAACCAGACCATGTTTTTAACTTTATTCAACTGATATATATATATATATATATATATATATATATATATATATATATATATATATATATATATATATATATATATATATTTGCATACATGCATGCATACAGGAAGTAATACTTGATATGAGTGTGTGCGCGTGCGGCGGTGTGTGTGATAATCTAATCTTATGAGTTTGTGTGTAAAAATGAGAAAGAGGGAGAAAAAAGAAAGACAGGCTCATATACAAAACTTTGGCAACTGTTGGTTTCCCTAAACTTCTCTGACTAAAAGTGCTAACTGAAACAATGAACTTTTGAAATTTCTATCTAGAGAATAAAGGCGAAGAGGGATACAGGTAGTTTTGTAGGTATTCACAGCCTCCAAATAAATTACTAAAGTTTAACGGGCAATGAAATTTGACGGTGGCAAAATGCCATTAAACTTGGTTATAAAAACTAACAATTCATATTTTCTCCGTTGGGAAGATTTCCATTTCAGTTCGGTAATTAAGTTATGATCACCCCATTATGAAATGCAGCCTGTGTCAATATACATACCCCCAGAGCTATGCAAATTAGAATCAATCACGCAAAATATTCTTTTCTACTCGAGGCACAAGGCCCGGAATTTTGGGGGAAGGAGCCAGTCGATTAGATCAACCCCAGTGTGCAACTGGTACTTAATTTATCGACCCCGGAAGAATGAAAGGTAAAGTCGACTTCGGCGGAATTTGAGCTCAGAACGTAACGCCAGACGAAATACTGCTAAGCATTTCACCCGGCGTGCTAACGTTTCTGCCAGCTCGCCGTCTTACAATCACGCAAAATATTGCAAGGAGCATCATTCCACTGGGATGGTCATTTCCTGACATTGTTAACTGCTGGTGATAGTCACATTGTTCCTGTAGGTGATGAACATGCTATTTATGTATTCATTTATTTTGTGAAGGACGGACCCGGGTTGACTTTGGTTAACAAAGTCTACCATCAAAAGCTTTTACAGCTGTTGCTATTTCTTGCAATGTGAGCACCCACTTCAGTTAGTTTGGCAGTTTGTTTATTCATTTATTTAGTATATATCTCCAAAAGGGCGGTGGAGGCGCAATGGCCCAGTGGTTAGGGCAGCGGACTCGCGGTCATAGGATCGCGGTTTCGATTCCCAGACCGGGCGTTGTGAGTGTTTATTGAGCGAAAACACCTAAAAATTCCACGAGGTTCCGGCAGGGAATGGTGGCGAACCCTGCTGTACTCTTTCACCACAACTTTCTCTCGCTCTTACTTCCTGTTTCTGTTGTGCCCGTAATTCAAAGGGCCAGCCTTGTTACACTCTGTGTCTCGCTGAATATCCCCGAGAACTACGTTAAGGGTACACCTGACTGTGGAGTGCTCAGTCACTTGCACGTTAATTTCACGAGCAGGCTGTTCCGTTGATCGGATAAACTGGAACCCTCGACGTCGTAAGCGACGGAGTGCCAACAACAACCAAAAGGGCGACGGGCACGACGGACATAATCCTCGATGCATTTCCTCCCGCTCATTACATTCAGTGTTCAAATTCTGCTGAGGTCAACTTTACCTTTCATCCTTTCGAATCCATAAAATAAGGACCAGTTGAGTACTAGGGTCGATGTAATCAGCTAGCCCCTTTCCTTACAAATAATGGTTATATATGGTTTCATATTATAGCAGAAGGTCAGCATTTTCAATGCAAAGAGACTAATCGATTACATCGCGCCCCAGCACTAATCTGATACTTATTTCATCGACACCGAAGGGCAAAAGACAAAGTCGACTAGTGGCATTTGAAGTTAGACCGTAAGGAATAGGAAGAAATGCCGCTAAGCATTTTATCCGGTATACTAACGATTCAGACAGATCACTCCCTTTAATGAGTTCTTTTTAATTGATTCTAATTTGGCCAATTCAAGCAAGAGAGAATAGATCACCAGTATGTGTTTATTTTATTGATCCACAAGTCATAAATGACGACCCCGCTACATCTTGCAATGAAAAGATGAAGCGATGGAACCAAATATTGTAAGTACTTAGACTAGTGCTCTACAATTCAGCCAGCTGCTTCTAAAATAATACAAGCTTTTTATGACAAGGCATTAAAGCCCAATATATTAAGTGTAAAAGCTGCGATACCTAAACCCTTTATAAGAACATTATTGGCTTGCAAGAGAGGAAATATTTGTCACTGACTTCAACCACCATGTTTTTTTATTCTACATCGCTTGCTAATTTTCAAGAGGTACATTAACAATATTACATTTCAGCATATTTGATTTTACAAGAAATTAATTAACTAAATCCATTTTTTGTTTATTCCTCTTAGAATTTTCTAGAGCCGTTAGTATTTGTTATAGTTGCCAACATTTGATACAACTGTCAGACGATAAAGAGTCTTATCAGGTAAAAACAGACAACTTTCAATCAATTGAAATCAATAACTTACCGGCATATGTCAGAATTTGGGATTTCTGAATTGTGGCATGGATTGCTTGCACACCATGGCACTGGTACCCCATCAGGACAAGTCACTTCTAAAGGAATAGAATTAGTTTAATGGAAATATAAACCGTTGAAGCTCATTGGGAAAATCATAGACCGTGGCAATCTCAAAAATAGAAATCAGACGCGATCTCAAAAATAGAGATCAGGAATATTTCATTTTGTGATAAAAAGAAACCGGGAAATAATCCACTTTCTTGTTAATTAAAGATAAAACTGATTTAAAGGTATTTCGCATTCATTTCTTTTTTTTTTTTTATTAAAAATAGTTTGTTTTTTTAAGAATCTCATTCATCCCAAGAGAAAAATTAATTGCTGCTTTGATGTTACACAATGTCTGAAAAAGTATTTGATTAAATTTGCAAATGTGTCATAGTGCAAAAGTAGTATAGTTGTTCTGAACAAAAATTCATATTTTATAGAGAGAGAAAATATATACTAAAATTAACATTTAGCAGTTCTCTGCAATAATTTCCCGTGAAATAAATATATTATAAATGCACATGAATTATCTTATGAGCACTCACAATACATCAGGTCACACATACTCTTTAATCAATAGCCAAAGCTATTTTTCAAGGCAGTGAAGACGAAACTAACGAAGCTGATTCTGTTCCGTATCTCATGACAATCAGAAATGTTGTGTTTAGTTTATATATATATACATTCATTTACCAGAAATGTTAAAGGTCATGGCTAGAAGAATAATTTCAATCTTTTTTTTTTTTTTTTCTGGAATCCAATAATTTCTTCCGAGTTAGCACTGTCGTTAAAAAATTTCCGTAATTAAGCTGATGTTTGGAAAAAATTAACATGTTTGGTATAAATTGGCGTGAAACACACTTCCTGCCATGGATAATCTATACGAAACTAGTGATATTCCGACCAATTGTCTGGATTAAATCTTGATTTGGTAAGGAACAAACTATCCAATGGATGTAGATGGTTTTCAAAAGGTTTGGTCAAGGATAAGAAAACAGCCGAGAGCGTTTGGAGTGTCTGTATGTCTGGAATATGGATAAGTGTAAATACTAACATGTGAAGACAATTCAGAATAGGAAAAAATTCAGCCTCATCGAGTGTATTGATGTACAAAAGGTGTTTAGGCCAAGAGGAGTGCTTGCATAGAAATCAAGGAGGGAGAAAATTATAGAGAAAGGCGAAAAAGAGAGAGAGAGAGAGAAGAGAAATGGTGAGAGGGAGATAGTGAGTTGGTAGCTGAAAGAATTCGGAAATAAACAGTTGAAATTCTACATTTCATTTTCGGCAGAATTCTGGTTTAAGCACGCTATATAAACCCGGAATTTTCAGAATGAAAAATTCTTTTTTAAATTTTTCGATTTTTTTTTTTATCAGTCCGAGATTTTGGCTTAAACCCCAGTAATAAACCATTAAACGTATTTATAGAGAGAAAGATAGTGAAAAGTAGAGTGACAAAGAAGCGAGGACGGTATCAGGTGGTCCTGAGATGTGCTAAAAGTAACAGCTAAATAACCCTTAAATCATACGAATTTTTTTTTTTTTTTGCATAATCGTATGAATTCCCGTTTGTAGAACACAAATCGTAAAACTTTTCTGAAAATTCAGAAAAGTAAAAATAAGATTATGAGGGGTTACATGGGGTACTTAAACCAGAATTCCGCCTCATTTTCTTCGTTAGTGATCGGTAGAAGAAACTCAAAATATCTTTCATTTTTTACTTATTTCATCCATTGAACTCCGGCCATTAAGGGTTTTTAATCGAACAAATCAATACTAGTACTTCTTTTTTTTTTTCTTTTTTTTTTTAAATCAGCAACTTATTCTATCGGTTCTTTTGCCGAATCACTAGGTTAGGGTGACGTAAAGAAACCAAAACCGGTTGGTTGTCAAGTAGTGGTGGGGACAAATCCACACATATATGTATATATACAACGGGCTTCTACACAGTTTCCGTCTATCAAACTCTCTCAGCCCGGGGCTATAGTAGAAGACTCTGGAACTGAACCTGAGACCACCTAATTGCAAAGCTAGCTTCTTAGCCACACAACTTTGCCTCCATTTATATCTCTTTTTTACTCTTTTACTTGTTTCAGTCATTTGGTTGCGGCCATACTGGAGCACCGCCTTTTAGTCGAATAAATCATCGTTCAGAGCTAACTAGAATCCATTGCAATAAACTTGAATCCTTGACGTAGCTTAAGTTTCCCCTTAGCACGACAATATTGAAACTCCGGATTTTGTCTAGTTAAACCGTTTTATACTCTTCCATAAGACTACTTATAGATGTAGATATGCTATGCCTTCAAAATAAATTACATCCATACGGTAAACAGTATACCCAACCACTTTTCAAACACATTCGATTTTCGTTTCTTATTAACATCATCATGAAAACATAAAGCGTGACGAGAAAATTATCTCACTGTTATCCCAGCGGACGTATGTTCTTTTACTCCATATGTTCATTCCTTCGGTATTGTCTCAATAAATTTGTATTACATCTACCCTCGTTTATGACGGGAAAAACGTGTTGAATGAATCAGCGACAAGTGAATAATACAACATATATAGAAAAAAAATAGGTTTCATTCCAAGACCCCCGGCTGTTCCCAAATAACATCCCCAGACAGTTTTAAATCCACATAATGGTATTGTGTCATGGTTGGAATGATATTTAAAGTAAAATTTCATGATAAAAATGTAAAAGTGAGAAATATTATGTTTTACTGTTCGCTGGTGACATATTGATGGGTAGGTTTACGTAAATCCGTGTAAAAATACGCATCTTCGTAGCACGGTCATGTAAACAGGAGCAATAACCAGTGCATTACGGGTAGTTGCAGATTTCTCACTAGAAGTTAATTTTCTTGATGTTATTTGATTATTAAATAGAAAATTTAATCTTTGTGTGTGTTTTTTTTTGGGGGGGGGGGGTAAAGTTTATGGACAATGTTTCATAAGCTGTTATATAAATATTTCTTCTATTCGGTTTCAAGTGTAGATATTTGTAATGATATTTATAATATATTATTTTGGAGCAATGAAAATACACAGAAAATATAAATACACAATAAATTCCTAAGCCAGGTAAATACACATACGTAAGTATGTGTATATATGTGTCTGTATCTATCTATCTCTCTCTCTCTCTCTCTCTCTCTCTCTCTCTCTATATATATATATATATATATATATATATATATATATATATATATATATATATATATATATATATATATATAAAGCCAGTGTGAATTTTTTTACACACTGGCTTCTTGATAAAATTCTTATAAAAGATTTTTATCCCTTTTGGAATTTGACGAACTACTAGCGTTCTACCTCAGATTTGCGTTTGGCCGTACGGCTTTTGAATGTTGTTTTCACTGTCCATTTTTTCCTGTCTTGGTTTGTGTTTGCCACCTTGGAATCCTCTGTGTAGTTGGTTGATCCACTACTCAGGAAGAGACTATTCTAGAGTACGTCCTGTCTGGTCTTCGAAACGTCTAGATAGAATAGAGACAGCTGATGAAGGGATATTCCAAGGGGCTTTCCGTTTTCCTATGTGTTCGTTCCGTTGTCTGTAGTTTATTGTTCTAACGTCCTGTACCCTGATATGCATGTATATACACATGTAGATGTAAGTATGTACATATATGTGTGTATACATGTATATATATTCTTTGTATTATTATATATATATATATATATATATATATATATATATATATATATATATATATATATATACTTATATTTGAAATTTTAGCGGGTATTTCGGTTGAAAGTTGGAAAAGTTTTAGATAATTTCTACCGTTCTTATTTAGTGGAAAGCTGTAATGTTGGTGTTTATGTATATTATGGGGATAGTTTGTGATGATGTGGAAAAGGAGGAAAGTTGGTAAGGTATTGTCATGTTTACCCTTCCCTCAAGATTGCTGGCCTTGTGCCAAAAATCAGAAAGAATTATATATATTCCCATATATCAATGTATGCAACTAGATTCTTTTGTAGCTGTTGTTGACATTGTGCATCTGTTATACTAAGCGGTTTGTAGATTGTATTTTTATTTTCATTTGTATATTTATTTATATATTTTGCGGTCGCAGGCATCACTGTGTGATTAAAAAGATTGCTTCATGTGATGGCAGTTGTAATTGACATACAACTGAATGAAAGTTTGAGAGACATTTAGTTAATATTTCAAGGCCGTTGAGCGAGCGCGTAGAGGCCGGTAATTGGCTGGTAATGCAAAGATGCGAAATAGGCAGATAGACAGGCAGGCAGATAGACAGGCAGGCAGATAGACAGGCAGGCAGATAGACGGATACGAAAAAGACAGGGCGAAATTTACAGAGAAGAGAATTAAACTAGAGCAGTAAAAAAGCTGACTGATAAACATAGCCA
>NC_142935.1:28653783-28656283 GCF_046866305.1 Octopus bimaculoides
AAGCATACCAATCTAAGGTGTAATACATCGGGGACGGTCAGCTTTCAAATGAATTTGTTCTAAGAGTAAAGTGCAGTAGGATGGTCTTCTATCACTTCTCTTGTTTGTTATTCCAATAAACTATGTCAGGAAGGAAACAATCGAAGATGAAAGAGAAGAAATTGAATGAGCTTTTTATTATTATTATTATTATTATTATTATTATTATTATTATTATTATTATTATTATTGAACATCAAAAACACAAAGGGTGATATACAAGATTGATGATACTGACGAAGGTGTGAGCTTAAATATAAACGTTCAATAGAACAAAAATTATGAAAACTGAGCGAGTGGAAGGAAGAAATGTCACTAAGTGGTTACATACTGAAGAGACAGATAAGTTTCTTTTATAGAAACGATGGGTCTTTAGAAATTGGATTTAATGAAAGATTTAAGACGGTAAAACATATACATTATTAAGTTGTAAGAAAAACTGAATATGTCCCTTGTAAGAATTATTGAAGAGAGTTTTAGCAAAGCAGCCAAACTATAGAGGCTTAGAAAAAACATTACGAAGAATTGAATTTGATGGACAGAACTATGAGGAAGATCGTCCTATATGTGTGCGTGTGTATTTGTGATAGTATTTGTTCCCCACTCCGCACTACTTGACAACCAGAGTCGGTTTGTTTACGTCCCGGTAACTTAAGCGGTTTCGGCAAAAGAAACCAATAGAAAAAATACCATGCTTTGAAAAAATAATTACTGTGGTCGATTTGTTTGACTAAACCCAAGGCGGTGCCCCAGCATGGCCACGGTCCAGTGATTGAAACAAGTAAAAGATAAAATTGAAGATATTCTACAACAAATATAAACAAATCGTTTAAGTAAAAAAAATATTTGTCTGTATAATTTACAATTTTAGTTTATAATAATTATTTCTACTCGAGGAACAAGGCCTTCAAAATTTGGTGGGAAGGGAGCTAGTCGATTACATCGACCCAGTACGCAACTGGTACTTAATTTATCAACACCGAAAGGATGAAAGGCAAAGTCGACCTCGGTGGAATTTGAACTCAGAACATAAAGACAGGCGAAATGTAACAATGCATTTCGCTCAGAACGTAGCGGTAGATGAAATACGGCTACGCATTTCACCCGGCGTGCTAATGATTCTGCCAGCACGCCACCTTATTTTAGTTTATAATAATGATCAGTTTTGTTTTGTGTTTGGGACCTTTTTGTTATTGGTCGGCTTTCTGTTTGATAATTTTCCTGAATCGATAGCTTACAGGGAATTATATCAAGTGTCACTCATTTGAAACTCCTCTTGCTTAATATGCTAAAAAGCAAGCGTACGAGTGTTTGTGTGGGTTAAGTGATGACGAACAAATTCCCATCAGAACGAAATTACGAGGGTAGCAGATCCCTATTCTGGGTCGTGACGTGTTCTCTGGCTCCAACGTTACTGCATCGACCGCAAACCCGGGTGTCGCCACCCGTAACGCAGAGAAGAGGAAATAAATAAATACAGGAGCCTGACCGGCCGTTGTTGATTTGTGCCGGTCGCTGCCGGGACTTCATGTGTTCTCGAACCCGAAATGCAGATTTCCTCCTCAAAATTGGAATAAACGCGGCCCGTCTTGAGAAATGATCCCCGAGAGTTAGGGTGGCTGCTGCAGGGTGTCTCGCTGGCCATCTCCGCAGCAACGCTATTGCGGTCATGTCAGCAGGGTGCGACTAAACACGCCATTCGTTCTGGGGTGTACAACCCGTTACTCTCTCCCCCATTCTCTGCTGCTTAATTCCCCCCGCTTTTTTTTTTTTTTTTGCTTTTTCTTTGTTTCCTTGTAATTACATGGTGATACAATGTTTATGAAAATAAAATTTTAATTATTGACACAACGTTAAAAGAAAACCAGTTTTCAAACAACAGTTTTTTATCAACAAGGAAACAACGAAAAGAGAAACATTTGATTAAACTCACCCTTCGTTATTTCTGTCGCTTGAGGCAGTAATCCGAATATCATGGTCAGAAAACCAAGCATAA
The DNA here is from genome assembly GCF_046866305.1 of Octopus bimaculoides. NCBI lineage: Eukaryota > Metazoa > Mollusca > Cephalopoda > Octopoda > Octopodidae > Octopus > Octopus bimaculoides. Next base: position 28,655,819 of record NC_142935.1, read on the forward strand.
TTAACATAGGCATTGCTGGTCTTTTAAAAGACTGTAAAAAGAAAATAGAAATATTTTACAGTTTATCAAGAGATGATTATTCATATTCATTTTATTAGTTGAATGTTTTAGTCTTTTTAATAAGCATGGACTCTTCCAATGAAGGTTTTCTCTTTTTTTCTTTTTGGAAGCACTCCGTCGGTTACGACGACGACGGTTCCAGATGATCCGATCAACGAAATAGACTGCTCGTGAAATTAACGTGCATGTGGCTGAGCACTCCACAGACACGTGTACTCTTAACGTAGTTCTCGGGGAGATTCAAGGTGACACAGAATGTGACAAAGTTGGCCCTTTGAAATACAAGTAACACGCATTTTTGCCAGAGGAACGTGAAATAGTGTCTTGCTCAAGGACACAGACACAACGCGCCCTAAACCAAATACCCTAATCACTAATCCATGCGCCTTCACAAGTGCAGGACGG
>NC_142935.1:28661283-28671283 GCF_046866305.1 Octopus bimaculoides
GTTTCAGATGATCCAATACAGCTGGAATCGAAACATGAAACCTTGCTGCTAACGTACGCGTAGTTTGAGATGTATCCGCTTCCACTACAATTTCCAGCTCATCATTATCCACCTTGGTCTCAGATCTACCACGGGGCTGATTTTTAAGTGTAAAGTCACCAGACCGGAACTTCTCAAACCATCGATGTACAGTGCGCTCATTCGCCACATCTTCACCAAACACCTCATTGACGTTTTCAGCTGTCTGGGATACATTGATTCCACGACAGAGCTCATATTCATAAACAACACGAATTTTTTATCTATCCATGGGTTCACCAAAATTGATTTACAAGAGAAAACTCACAATATAATCAGACACCATCAATTGCATTTTGAAAAGTGATGATGTAACTCTCCAATATTGTAAAACAAAGAATTGTCAGGATAAAACAGAGTTTAATAAATATGTATATATAGAAATAATACATTTCTAAATCTCTCAGAGAGATTTATGCAGTAGTGATGCAGCCTTGACACATTTCCTGTGTCCTTATGTTTACAAGGGGGAGACAAGCACCTCCACTTAGCTAAGCCTGCATCCAGAGACATGCTTCTGAGTCTTTGCTCATCATCGGTCTGGAGTAGCAATGGCCTGCTAGTTGGAGATGCTTGTCAAGCTCTTGTAAACATATAATAAATATGTATTTGTGTGTTTGTGTTTGTCCCTCCCCCACCATCGCTTGACACCGATGTTGGTGTGTTTACATCCCCGTAACTTAGCGGTTCAGCAAAAGAGACCGATAAAATAAGAACTAGTCTTACAAAGAATAAGTCTTGGGGTCGATTTGTTCGACTAAAGACGGTGCTCCAGCATGGCCGCAGTCAAATGACTGAAACAGGTAAAAAGCATATATATATATATATATATATATATATATATATATATATGCGTGGGTATGTGTTTGTGTGTGTGTGTATATATATATATATACATATATATATATATATATATATATATATTATGTGTGTATATATGTATATTGTGTAAAGTAATCATATGAAAATAGTTTCAAACTTTGACACAAGGCCAGCAATTTTAGTGGAAGGGGTTTAGTCAATTACATCACCCCAAATGCTCAATGGATACCTATTTTATCGGCCCTAAAAGAATGAGAGGCAAAGTTGACCGCGGAAGAATTTGAGCTCAGAATGCAAAATCGGAAAAATACCTCTAAGCACTTTTCCCGATGCGCTAACGACTCCACCAACTCGGTAAGACATAGCAGAATACGTTAATGATTTAGCTGTGTATTCGTATATATGTCTGCGTGTGTGTATGTATGTGTGCGTGAGTGTATGTACAAGCGCACATGTTTCTTTGTGTTCTAAATGTGCGTGAATGCTGAATGTGCACGCATGGGATTCAGTGTCGCGTTGTGACGAGTAGTAAGTTTTGCAACTTGGCTGGGTCTGTCAAGGCCCAAATATTCTCACAGACGACCGACCCCAAGACAAAATTATGTGGTCGCTACATTGACGACTGCATCAAAAACCCCTCTCTTTCCTGCAAACGACTCCACTCCTTCATTTTTTTTTCAACCATTTCCTTCCCGCCCTCTAATTCACTACTTTCATCATTGACTCCATCTTCAATTTTCTTGACTTATCTATCGCCATTGAACAGTCAAGCCTCAACCTCGCTATCTTCGTTTTTTTATAAATCCACCGTCTCACTTCCTTAATTTGACTTCTTCTCCTGCTCTACTCTTACCCCCCCCCCCCCCCACCATGTCATTCTTTGACCCAAGTTCCTCCGTCTCCGCCTTTTCTGCAGCCGTGACCATGACTTTGAAACCCAGTCTCAACATATGGTTCAGTTCTTCAATCAATGTAGTCTAAGCCGCCTTCACCCGTGCCCATGAAGTCTGCGTTCAGTCCTCGTATCCGCAACTGACCCACCGCCAACCACCTCTTCTTTTCCTTCATATATCACCCCTCAATCTTACCCCCATCCGAGAGAACCATTCTACTCCCCTTCCACCGTTACTTCCCACATCTTCCCTAACTAACTTCTACCTTCCTTTAAGCGCGCTTGCAACCTATGTATCTTATGTAGCTCTTCCCCATTCCCCCAATCCAACCCGGTTTCCTCTAGGCTCCCGAACCCCACTATCACATCTACCGGTTTAGCATCAACACCACCGCCACCACCATCATTTTAACCATACTTGTATGATCCGTTGTGGTTCTTGACAAAATAACATACAATTGTCAACGTGCAAATAGAACAGTTGCAGGGTGGGGGCCGGGAGAACGAACCTATTTTATGCAGTGATAGACACTGAGATTTATTTACTGTCACTCGAACTGGAAGAGGCAATAATCGTGGAAGGTTAAATGGCAGAATAGTGTCAGAAAATCTCAGGTTAATTCTTGGCACAATGACATGTTTTCCATAATGTTTTGCCAACTATAACAATGTCGCCTTCAATCATTGTTTAAAACCAATTAACCTTATTTCAATTTCGCAGTAACGTTGCAACACATCTCTTCTTCAAGGTCAGAATATATGAGAGCCTGCCACTAATTTCACTGCTGTTTATGAACTCCATTGGGTCATTGAAAAGATTGTCTTCATGGTATGAATCAGCGGCGCCTCATAATGTCCTCATTTACTGAATCAACAACAGCCTAGTTCCGGCTGAAAAGTTTGCAGTATTTAACGGGATACAAAAACAAGAATTTGATTTATCATTTCGTGTTCAATCGTTATAACCTTAGCACCATTTGGAAGTTCAATCTTACCATAAAGGTTCCTCTCTTCACAAGTTTTTTCATGCAGTCATCGACTTGTCATAGTTTAAGCATAATGTTAACATCAATCTCACAGGTCTCGGAGGACTTATGAACACCATGAGTACTGTCACATTCTCTGGACTTTGTTATAAAGAAAATACACTAAATAGAAAATCAACCTAGTTGTAGTCCTCTTGATTCTGTGGTCGCACAATCGTGTTTCAGTTTCGTCACTTTTTTGAAATGAAGAATGGGTCATAACTATCTTCACAATAGCAGCTCAGTCAACTATCTTCTTGTTCCATTCCTCCTGTATTCTGTAACTTGATGATAATTTTAATATGTACCTGTAGATGCATTTTATGGATGCAGTAGCTGAATATATAATTAACCATCGGTTATTATGCATAAAAAATACTCTTCACCTATTGAGTGCTTGATTTACATTGGTTTAGTGAATGACCATCGATTCTCTCAGGCGCCTCTCTTGGATACTTTATCCCTTAACTAGCATCGTCTTGAGTCAGTGAGTGTTACATGGGAGCGGGTTGAATTAAACTTCAAAAAAGATTTCCAACATTTCTGGATCATTCTAAGCTCTGCAGAAACGAAACATATTCATATCATTTGCAATATAAGATTTATTTTATTGCTCCAAGATTACAGCATATGTGCATGTGGAAGACCTCTCTTTTGCAATTCAGAGAAGTAAATTAAACCTTTGACTTTTCTAATTATATTTTCTTTCATTATTTCTTTCAGTATGTTCTCTGCTTTAAATTAAATTCTCTGGTAATCAAGTCTTCCCGGTCCTTAGCATTTAGTTCCTCAAACTCTGAAAATATTCTGCCTTTAATTCCCGCTGATTCTTTTGAACACACTGGAGTTGTCCTTCGACTTTTCAATAGCTTTTGACCATGTACTTTTGGGATAATTTTTCCCCTCAACGAAGCATTTTAAAATTGTTGATCTGGTGTATCGTCGTGTATGCATAATAGTTCACCTACATAATTTTTTAATTACTATTTATTTCCATAAGCATCATGTTCTAACCTTTTTCTCCTTTTGGGAGCATATAAAAAAAAGGGCATGACTTTTTAATTTGAACTTAGTTGGCAACATTGCTGCAAACATGTTTTCGTAAAACAGTGTCATGATGATTCCACAACTGTTTTATGGATTCAGGTAGAGACATTACACTTCATATTAATGATCAGAACATTGTTGATTAAAACAAAATTACCCAACATATCTCTTGTGATACGAACATCAGAACAATAATAGAATATGATTTTCTTGACTTAGAAGAAAAAAAATAACATTCAATCTAATAGAAATTTTTTCATAGAAGAAAAACCGTGTACAGAAAAGTAAATAAAAGGGGAAAGAAAATCTAAGGAAAGTATCGTAAACAAATATGAAAATATATCATATTTCTACAAAAGACCAATGCCTTCTCTCTCTCTCTCTCTCTCTCTCTCTCTCTCTCTCTATCTCTCTCTCTCTCTCTCTCTCTCTCTCTCTCTCTCTCTCTCTCATAAAGACAAGGAAAACAGGATTGAAATAATTCTTACGATTTCCAGTCATGCCAAATAGCTTTTCGCGGATTCCTAGGACGGGTGTTGTAGTATAGGTTAAATAATTCTTTCCAAATGAGAAAAGAATTCCCAAAACACTCCCAACAATATTTGTCAAGAAATTTAACCTTTCAGATATTTGCGATAATTTCAAAGCGTTCTAACTTAACTTATAAACTTTCGAAGCTTAGAAATTATTGTGGATATATATATATATATATATATATATATATATATATATATATATATATATATATATATATATATATATATATATATATATATATATATATATATGTATGTATGTATGTATGTATGTATGTATGTATGTATATATATATATATATATATATATATATATATGTGTGTGTGTGTGTGTGTGTGTATGATATATGTATATTAAAAATAAAGTAATGAACCTTATAAAAACATAAAAGCAATGAAAACAGGATTGAAATAAATTCTTACCATTTTCAGTCGTGCCAAATAGCTTTTCTCAGATTCTTGAGATGGGTGTGGTAGTATAGATTTAATGATTCTTTCTAAATTCTTTCTAAATATGGCAAAAGGGCAGCAATCTTGAGGGAATGCGCTCAGCTGGATCTCGGAAGAATGAAAGACAGAGTCGACCTTGGCAACGTTTATAAAAATGACTCCAACTAAATTACTTCAATCTTTTTATTGACTAAACTCTGAAATGCATACTCCCAACAAGCAACTTTCAACCAATTAAATCATTCTTGACATCTGTTCTCAACATCTTACTGTATTGAACAGACAAAGACCAGCTAAACAATCTTTTTTCTCTCAGAAGAAAATCAACAAGAGTAAATTTGTTTTGCATTGTTCTTCCCATACTTATTGATATAATTACAGCGTGTGTTGCAGAACTGCATCAGAGTGGGTTGTTAATACCATGCTTCCAGTGAAGAATTTCTAACTTATGGAGCATCTCTGTGCACAGCGGACATGTTGTTGTTTGCACTCCGTCGCTTACGACGTCGAGGGCTCCAGTTGGTCCGATCAACAGAACAGCCTGCTCGTGAAATTAACGTGCAAGTGGCTGTGCACTCCACAGACACGTGTACCCTTAATGTAGTTCTCGGGGAGATTCAGCGTGACACAGTATGACAAGGCTGACCCTTTGAATTACAGGCACAACAGAAACAGGAAGTAAGAGTGAGGGAAAGTTGTGGTGAGAGAGTACAGCAGGGTTCGCCACTATCCCCTGCCGGAGCCTCGTGGAGCTTTAGGTGTTTTCGCTCAATAAACACTCACAACGCCCGGTCTGGGAATCGAAACCGCGATCCTATGACCGCGAGTCCGCTGCCCTAACCACTGGGCCATTGCGCCTCCACTCACAGCGGACATACATAGAGACATACGTACCTGTACTAATACAAATCAGTAGCAGTGATCGAAGTGAATATGAAAGAATAGTTCGTGTCTAATGCTTAAAGTATAAAGAGGAGAAAACAAAGAACTCTAATATATATGAGTATGTATGTATGCATGCATGCATGTATGTTTGCATGTGTGCATGAATGTGTATGTGTATGCATTATGACTAACTCTAGAAAACATCTGGCAATATTAGATCTGTCGTTCAAGATGGAAGTAGTGTTGTACCATATATTTTTTTCTTTTCTTGGTATTTCCAGCATTAACGGATTTGTGTGGAGGGAAATGGTTGATCTTGTCGGTAAAGATGCTACAACGTAGAGCCTCGTTATAAAATACAACAGTACAGTTAAACGCTTCTTTGTTAAAAAATGTTCTAGAAATTCTTGGACTCATGTTTCTGCATTACTTTTTCAAAATAGTAGGGTAATGATACGAGTCATTGTGAATGTAACGCGTATAACTTCATCTGGTTTCCAGTAATGAATATAAATGTCTGAAGTATGATTAAGAACAATATCTAAAGAGGTTAACAACTATTATTGATAACTGCTGCACCTTTTAAGGTCAAAACTTCTAAAAGTATAAATTAACTTCGTCTTAAGTGTTTAATTGATAACCATTCTTATTGCAAGTTAATGAAAGACCATTGTATCCCTTAATACTCTTAATTCTATGAAATTAAATTCAGATGGCAAATTGTCAAAATAATAACCCTACAAGTTTGCAATTTTCAGCCCCAACAAGGCAGCCCAAAGGGACGCCGAAAATACGAGTCTTATACTTTACCCAAAAAGAAACTTCGAAAGCGAGATGGAATTTTCTGCCATACATATTGTCATCTATGCCTAGATCTGTAACGGTAGCGTATCTACATCCAAATTTCATAGTTTTTATTAAAAGTGTTACATTGAAAGAAGGATAAAACTCAATTACATCAAATTGTGTGAATTTACTGTCACGTTTGTCGTATAAAATGTCAAACCATTCTTCCAGTGACGAACTGTTGTTTCAAAAAGGAAGGTGGGTAGATAGCATAATTTTATCATTAATTGCTAACTCTAATTCCCTTTTAGACAGCATTTAAGATTAACTAAATTATGCTAACGGTCATTTTCACATCTATTTTAATGAGCGGGACTAATTACTCTGCTTTGTTGTTAATGCTGTAGTACGTACTAGGGTCACTTTCTTTATACCACAACTTATCTGTTTTTAAGAAAATATACATTTTATTTCATTTTTTTTATCGTTATACAATTTTATCCCAAACAAGGCTTGGTGTGTTGTAAGCGATAACATAAAAAGAAACGCTGGGGGCCTACAAATTCTAAAGACGTCGATTAAAGAACAACTTGAACATCATAGACCAGAAGAAAACAAGACGACGGGAGTGAGTAACCGAGAACAGCAGTTCGAAGAAAGCAGACATGAGAATAAAGGAACTTAGTCGTAACAGGAAGCTCAAGAGAGAAATGATGCGACAAGGAAGAGAAGCGGGGTGATGCGTTCAAAGGTCTTGGCATGAGATACTAGATCAGGAAGTTCATCGGAGCAAAAACTATAGAAATACTTATAGAAATGACACAATGAAAATACATTTCAGCGATCCAAAGAGCAGAACCTAGTAGAAAATAACTGTCGATGTACGCGTAAAACCATAATTTTTATTATTATTTTATTATATATAATGTAATACATCGGCATAGGTTCATATGTACGTGTTTATACATACTTGAATGTATGTGTGTGTGTATGTGTGTTTGTGTGTGTGTGTGTATGTGTGTTTGTGTGTGTGTGTGTGTGTGTGTGTGTATGTGTGTTTGTGTGTGTGTGTGTGTGTGTGCTGAAAAGTTCTTGGTATTAAGGGTATCGCGGTAGGCCTAGCAGGAGGCCCAAACTTCCGAGTTCTTTTACAGGGCTCAAAAAAGCTGAAGGAGCGCTGCCATAAGTGTGTGAATTTGAGAGGGGAGTATGTTGAATAAAATCATTTAACTGATCCGTCTGTATTTTCTTTACCCAATGCATATATAATGTGCATGTACAGAGTGTTCCAAAAGTCACTGATGGGTTTCAATTTCTAATAACTTCCTTAACTTTACAAATAAATGCATGAAATTTTGATACAATGTAAAGGACATAAAGGAAATTTATATGCACAAGTCAAATTTTGCAACAGAACTACATCACATCTGAAAAATGACATCGCTTAAATGGCAACCATTTTGGCTTCGCGCGTCTGTGCTCTTTCCAAAACTTGCACCATAACGCCCTCGAGAGTTTCAGACCCCACTTCTCTGATTTCTCTATTGGTGTTCTCCTTCAGTTGCACTAGGGTCTCCAGTTTGTTGACGTAAACCCTCTCTTTCAGGTATCCCCACAAAAAAAAAATCCGGATTAGTCAAGTCTGGGGAACGTGAAGGCCGTTCAAAGTAGACCTCACATATGGTTCCAGCAAGTTGGGGCAACTACTCATACCGCAACAGAAACAATACACTTGCTACGGCAGTGCTTTGGAGAGAGAATAGTCTCCCATTACGGCAATGTCAACTGGCCTTCACGTTCCCCAGACTTGACTAGCCAGGATTTTTCTTGTGGGGTTACCTGAAAGAGAGGGTTTACGTCAATAAACCGGAGACCCTGGTGCAACTGAAGGAAAACATCAATAGAGAAATCAGAGAAGTGGGGCTTGAAGTTCTTGAGGGTGTTATGGTGCAAGTTTGGGGCATCGCCTTGAAGGGTTTTTAGTCCGAGCGAATCGAGCCCAATACTCATTTAAGATTGGTCATTATTCTATCAGTTTCTTTGCCGAACTGCTAGATTCCGGGGACGTAAACAAACCAGTAACGGCTGCGAACAGGTCGGGAACAAACATAAACACAAACACACGCACACATACACGTGTATGTGCATGTGCGCGCGTGTTTTCCGTCTACCAAATTCACTCACAAAACAGTGGTCAATCGGTCGGCTCGGGGCTATAGCAGAAGATGCTTACCCAAGGTACCGCAAAGTGGGGCTGTCCCCTAAGTCATGTAGTTGCAAAGCATGCTTCTCAACCACGCCGCCATGCCACCGCCTGTTTGTTTGCTTGCTTGTTTGTTTTGTTGTTGTTGTTGTTGTTGTTGTTGTTGTTGTTGTTGCTGTTTTATTTCCCGATGCCATTTCACAGTTGAACAATAACCAAGAATGCAACAATAAAAGCAAGGGATTAAGCATTTGCAAAACCGAGTGCGCTTTCGACCTTTGTAAGAGGTCGCACGAACAGCCAAAACACGCTTAAATTACATCCTACTGACTCAGATGCATAATAAAAAAGTTTTTTTTCTTTTTTTTAAATCGGTGGAAGACACATTGGATAATAATGTTGGCAGAGGTACACTATATTTCCAGAGAAATACGAAATAGAATAGACGGGATGTTCATGACTGGAAATATTTCTGATCAAAAACCTGCTCGATTAAAGTCAACCGAGATAGAAGTTGCGCATCAAACAACAGCAACAGCAACAACAAAAACAACCAAAGTTGCAACAACAACAACAACAACAACAACAGTAGCAGTAGCTGCAACATCAACAACGATAGCCAGCAGTGGTGACGGCAGCAACACTAAAATGTCGCAGACATTTCATTTCTCTTCATCTCATGAAACTATTTACATCAGCTAATACTACTACTACTACTACTACTGCTGCTGCTGCTGCTGCTACAATTATTACTGGTAATGCAATGGTGGGTCTTAACTACGTAGAAACACGGTGTATCTGGAAAAACGACAGCAGATCTTGTAGATGGCACACGATTGCTCCACCAGGTACTTCGATGTCGTGGTGGGGAGAGAGGGCGAGGGAGGAGGAAGGAGGGCCCTCTGTCTGATCAAAGTTGAACCGGAGTTGAATGAACAATATCAAACACTACTACTACTACTATTACTACAATACAACTACCACTGATATTACGATGGCAATAACTATTTAATGCTACTAGTACTACTATAAATACCAGCACTACTACTACTACTACTACTACTACTACTACTACTACTATTACTATTCTATAAACAATGAACAGCAAAATCACTGGGTGTTTTTTTTTCTTTTTTCTTCACTCCTTTCATGGAATTTTGACATCTACGAATATTGTTGTTGTTTTTCTTCTCTTCCCACCCGCCACCACCACCTGCCACCCACCATCGCCAGTCATGATGTAGAATTTTAAACGATAAATATAACCCCGACTACA
>NC_142935.1:28673783-28726283 GCF_046866305.1 Octopus bimaculoides
TTAATGCTGGAAAATTTCAAGCACTGCACTATCAACTCACGAATGCACTAGAGCCTGCATATACAAGACTCGAAGGCAATACAATCCCAGATTCACAGGCATTGAAAGACTTGGTGATCAGTAAATGCAATGAAGCATCATTTTATTTGCACATTAACAAGATAGCAGCAAAGTGCAAACAACTGACAGGATGGATACTGAAGTCCTTCAAGACAAAAGACCAAGAAACTATGTTGACCCTGTGGAGAACCTTTGTTCTCAGTTGCCTGGACTACTGCTCCCGGTTATGGTCAACACATAGTGCCAAACTAACAGCAGAGCTTGAAGTAGTCCAACGTCACTATACTAAAAAGATTGAAACAGTGCAGCGGATGAGCTGAGAAAACAGCAACTTTACTCCCTGGAGCGAAGGCGTGAAAGATATGCAATAATCTACATTTGGAAAACTCTAGAAGGGCTAGTACCTAATTTCGGCATTGTGTGTTATACGAATGCCAGAACTGGCCACCATTGTATTGTACCAAAGGTACCATCCATTCCGTCTAAATTCAGGACTAGGTACTGCAATAGTCTAGGGTTCGAAGGCCGACAGCTCTTCAATGCCCTGCCACAAAAATTAAGAAATCTGCATAAGGTGGAAGTAGATGTCCTCAAAAAGGAACTAGACCTCCTCCTCTCCACAATACCAGACGAACCAACAGCCCGCCATGAGGTGCAGACGAGGGCAGCAGAATCAAACTCCGTTATACACCAAACGGGTCAAGAGCTTGGACAAAGGCACGTATAGGAGTGGTGATATGAAACACCCCAGACTGAGGAAGTCAGAAAGACCACGGTGGTGCTCCAGGTATTTACCTGAATAGCAGAAGTGACATGTTTAATCTTTGCCCACATAAAAGGAAGTATATCCTATCATACCTGCGTGTCCCATCATGACTACAACCAGCAGTCCCCCAGCCAGGGTTGCCTCGGCATATTTTTCTAAACCAAATTTCATGTTTATTTCTTTAGTAAATCCATGTACTGTCTGTAGTAATGTTTCCAGCTGTTTATCATTTGTAGCCTACAGTTTTAGGTCATCCATATATAAGAGGTAGCTGATTGTTTTGCTGTAACCATTGTATCCACATCCAGTTCTGTTTAGCATGTCAGATAAAGGTGTCAGTGCCAAGCAGAAAAGGAGTGGAGAGAGCGTGTCACCCTGGAATATTCCTCTTCTAATGATGATAGCTTTGGTTTTTATGAGTCCCACTTTTGTCTGGAGCTGTAGCACTGTTTGCCATTTATTCATGGAATGTGTTATATATTTTATGATTATTGGTGTTACCTTGTTCATCGCTAGTGTTTCTAGGATCCATGTATGGGGAATACTATCAAAAGCCTTTCGGTAATCGTTCCAGGCCATACTTAGACCTTTCTTCTTGCTGCAGCTGTCTTCGGTTGTGACTTTATTGATCAATAGCTGATCTTTACAGCCGTATGAGCTCTTGTAGCATCCCTTCTGCTCTTCTGGAAACAGGTAGTTTTCTTCCAGATGTTTGCCCATTCTCTGTGATATTATTGCAGTAAAGGCTTTGTAAATTATAGCGAGACAAGATATCGGTCTGTAATTTTGTAGGTTTGCCGTGTCAGCAGATTTAGGAATTATGATAGTTTTCCATTCCGTGAGCCATTCAGGCATTGTCTCTGGCTCTGCTAAATTTCTTAGCCAGTGTTTTATATATTCCTATTAGATATTTTAACCAGAAGTTGAGGATCTTGTCGTGCCCGGGTGCCTTCCAGTTGTTTAGTTTTTACAGTGCCATGGTAACCTTTTCAGTCGTTATAGGAGTCCAGAGTTGTTTAGGTACTGTGTTTCTTATTTTGATAGATCTTTTCTGAGGTTGTTCCTTCGCCGATTATATTTCTTTCAAAATTCTTCCATTTCCTCTGCTGTTGATATCTTATTTTATTTTTACCAAGTTCTTGTAAGACTCTTTTGAGGTTGGAGTTGAACTGTTTGTTTTGTTCAAAGAAACATTGGCGTTTCTCATACCGGTGGATTCTTTGTGCTCTGGCGAGGATATCTTGCTTTAGCTGTTCTTTTACCCCAGGTATACCTTGTTCTGTAATTTTGTATTTACGTAGTATTTTTTCTCTTCGTGTCACCTAGTTACATTAAGGATTGACAGATCCTTTCTTTTATTTTTTTTTTTCTGGATATTAATTATCCACAGAATTTGTTTGGGTGTTGATACTCCTGTTTGCATGGGTTTGAGGTGGGTATCCAGCTTCTTTCATAGCCACAGAAGCTGCTGCATATATTATATCATTTAACCAGGTCATGTTGACATTTGTTTATGTGGCTATTATTTCTGTGACGGCCAGGTTCATGCTATTTATTATTGATGTTGTTTTAGTATCAATTTCAATTTTGGAGAATTACAATCAGTGGTCCATACTGAGATCTATAGCTTTCAATTCTTTGACTATACTCATTTTCAGAGTCTCATAATCATTAATTCCGCCTCCACTGTTTCCAGGTTTTAGATTTGTTTCGTATTCCCTACCGTTCGTATTTTTGTCTTTGGTGTTCTGGTTTGATGCATTCTGCTCATCATCGTGCATTCTTACGGTTTGGGTTTGTTGTCTTTCGTTGCTTACTACGTTTTTGTTGGACATGCTACGTCTGCCTTCGTATTTTACTGTCCCAGTGCTAACGATAGTATTTGGCATTGCTGTGTGGTCACTATCTACGTTTTCTTGATCTATTTTCCTTTTAACTGCTCTATTTCTATTTCTATTTCTATTTTCAGCAAAACTTAAATCAGAAAGTGTATAATCGTGTGTGTGTGTGCGTGTGTGCGTGCGTGCGTGCGTGCGTGCGTGTGTGTGTGTGTGTGTATGTGTGCGTTTATGGAGAAGATGCATGTATCTAGAAACGTGCGTGTGTCTGCGTATTTCAGACAAACATTTTCAATAAAACTTAAATCAGAAAGTGTGTGTGTGTGTGTGTGTGTGTGTGTGTGTGTGTGTGTGCGCGCGTGTGCGTGTGTGTGTGTGTATGTGTGTGTGTGTGTGTGTGCGTGCGTGCGTGTGTGTGTGTGTATGTGGGCGTTTATGGAGAAGATGCATGTATCTAGAAATGTGCGTGTGTCTGCGTACTTCAGACGAACATTTTCAATAAAACTTAAATCAGAAAGTGTGTGTGTGTGTGTGTGTGTGTGTGTGTGTGTGTGTGTGTGCGTGCGTGCGTGTGTGTGTGTGTGCGTGCGTGCGTGCGTGTGTGTGTATGTGGGCGTTTATGGAGAAGATGCATGTATCTAGAAATGTGCGTGTGTCTGCGTACTTCAGACGAACATTTTCAATAAAACTTAAATCAGAAAGTGTGTGTGTGTGTGTGTGTGTGTGTGTGTGTGTGTGTGTGTGTGTGTGTGTGCGTGCGTGCGTGCGCGCGTACAATCGTACGTTAACTTCATTAATTCATATAAATGCAGTTTCCCGTCCTGAAGTTGCTAGAGAGTTAAAGGCTCAAACATCCGCACTCTGACTTCGAAATGGTTTTGCCAATGCCAGCTGCAACACACTGACAACCTCCTTCGTTACCCTCCAGCTCCACCGTAACCATCGTTAAACATATTCACCAAAGTTTACGACCACCCACCCCCACCTGCCACTCCCGTGACTAACATCCCTTCCATCGTCCACCTCCTCACTAAGTTTAATGTGCAAGTACATACACAAAGCTCAATAACTTTTAAATATCATTTTCAGTTCCTCTTAATACCGTCTCAAAAGCTGAGGATAACACCGCCATCATCACCACCGCCACCACCTCCACCGTTACCAACACCACCACCACCATCATCACCTCCACCGCGGCCAACACCACCACCATCACCACTACCCCTATCATCACCACAATCACCACCACCACTCCACGCAACCATCACCTTCACCGCGGCCAACACCACCACCACCACCACTGTTACCAACACCACTACCACCAGCCATCACCACCATCACCACCCCACACAACCATCACCTCCACCGCGGCCAACACTACCATCACCATCACCACAATCACCACCACCACCCCACACAACCATCACCTCCACCACGGCCAGCACCACCACCACCATCATCACCACCACCACCACCACCATCATCATCACTGCAACCACCACCACTACTACCACCACCATCACCACTACCCCTACTGTCACCACAATCACCACCACCACCCTCACACAACCATCACCTCCACCACGGACAGCACCACCACCACCACCATCATCATCACTGCAATCACCACCACTACCACCATCATCATCACTGCAACCATCACCACTACCACCACCACCATCTCCCCTACATCTACCATCACCACAATCACCACCACGACCCCCACACAACCATCACCTCCACCGCGGCCAACACCACCACCATCACTACAATCACCACCATCGTCATCGTCACCACCTCCATCATCACCCCTACCATTACCTACCCTACCATCACTTCATTGAAATACAGGACACTTAAACAGGGACGAATATATAAAATGCAATACGTTGATGATTACATATTCAAGGAGCCAAATTCTGGGGACCGATTTATATTCTCATAATATTTCCTATGTGTGAACGGAATTATAATAGAAAACAAACCAGTTTTCAAACTTACGCTTTAAATGTCCTGCCAGAGGATAGGTTTCGACAGAAGTGCTCTTCTATCCCACCCACCCAATATTCACATGTACGCTAGTTTTGCTAACCCGTCCTAACAATTGTGTAAAGGGGGAAGGCGGCCTAACACGCTGTCCGATTTATCTCCACCACCATCATGTCTTTCGGTTTCTATAGAGGACGTCATTCTGTTGCGAGCATTCGTACCAGACATCCGGTTCCAATCCCGATTTGCAGATATTTTAAGTTGGGCATCATCAGTCGCAAACTCTCACACAAATCTGAGAAGAGTAGCAAAACTAATTTACACAGCTTGTTTACTACCAAACTGAATGAGAGCTAGTGAGAGATGAATGTTTTAGTCATAGACTCTGCACAACATCAGTGTTGTTGTTGTTGGCACTCCGTCGCTTACGACGTTGAGGGTTCCAGTTGATCCGATCAACGGAACAGCCTGCTTGTGAAATTAACGTGCAAGTGGCTGAGCACTCCACAGACACGTGTACCCTTAACGTAGTTCTCGGGGGTATTCAGCGTGACACAGTGCGACAAGGCTGACCCATTTGAATTACAGGCACAGTAGAAATAGGAAGTAAGAGTGAGAGAAAGTTGTGATGGAAGAGTACAGCAGGGTTTGTCACCATCCCCTGCCGGAGCCTCGTGTAGCTTAGGTGTTTTCGCTCTATAAACACTCACAACGCCCGGTCTGGGAATCGAAACCGCAATCCTATGACCGCGAGTCCGCTGCCCTAACCACTGGGCCATTGCGCCTCCACACAACATCAGTAGTGCAAACTATTACTTCCAGCATCTGAAAGATGTTAGAGGCAGCTATAATTTCCAACACTTTTCCCGCCAATACACTTCCTGCCAATACACTTTCGTAAAACCAGACCTACACAAAACCTTGTCTCCTACATCGCTCACCAATGTGCCATCGCCCTCGGTAAACATTTTGAAAACAATATCGTGATACATTAAAAAATATTCGGCTGTGTTTGCCATGTAAATTTAGCTAAACCACTGGCTTTTGAGCTCCATCGATCTCTCATCTATTGGATCAGAGCTTTCCTGGCAGATCGAACTATCATAGCTATATACTAACGGTACGGTTTCTCACCCACACCTTTCAACTCTGGCATACCCCAAGATTTTATCTTCAACCCCATACTTTTCAGCCGGCGCCTATATGAGAGCATTTCTCTAGGCTAATAACGCAGTATTCGGTATTCGAACAAAGCAGCCATTTTAAGCTGGACATAAAGACTACCTTTTGGTAGTAATACTGCTTGCGTTGCAAACAATTAATTTTTAAATAGCTTGCTGGCTATTTGCGGCATCAGTGTCTAAAAAGATGTTGATATTCTACATATCGAAGCAACGAGACTTGACTGGCATGCGGTGACCGGACCTCTTGCACTGATGAGGTCCAGCAGACCGAAATTACGTGATGTAAGAATTCTGGCGCCCGTGACAGACGGTTCTCGTCTGCTACTATGTGCCGCAATATGTGGAGATTTAAAAGTCATTGGAATGTTAAAGGGAATGCAGCCAGGTTTCACAAAATGCTGTTGTTTCTTGTGTTTATGTGATAGTCGGGCAACTGACAGACATTATTCGGAATCAAACTGGCAGACAAGAACATCATACCAGCCAGGACTGTCTAGTAGTAAGAATACATCTCTTGTAGATCCATGTAATATCCTATTGCCTCCTTTGCACATAAAGCTTGGACTGATGAAACAGTTTGTAAAAACACTAAGGAAGAGAAGGGTTTGAGTATATTATAGAAAAGTTTCCCAAAATCATACAGGCGAAGTTGAAAGAGGGTATCTTTGTCGGACCCAAAATTGGAGAAGTACTCAAAGATGCCACCTTCAAGACAACACTGAATGAAATGGAACTGCCTGCTTGGAATACTTTCAAATGAATCTATGAGAACTTCTTGGGCAACAAGAAGGCAATGGACTACAAAGATGGTATCAAGAATCTTCTGAAATGTTACTCAGCAATAGGTTGTCGCATGTCACTTCTTGAAATCGCATCTGGATTTCTTCGCAGATAACCTTGGAGCAGTGCCTGACGAACATGGTGAAAGATTTCACCAGGACATTAGTACTATGGAGAAATGATAACAAGGCTTCTGGAATGACAGTATGCTGGCTGACTACTGCTGGACACTTTAGCGTGATCAACCAGATTAGGAACACCGTAGGAAATCCAAATCACAATCTTTCTAACTCTGTTATTCTAACTTTGTCCGTTGGGTCTGACCCATTTGTTGTGTATTCAGTCTTTGTAGAATGATAGTGATGATTCTTAACTCAATAAATTCATTTACTTTCTAAAAGTAACATGTCCTTATCTATTACGTTAATGATTTCACATATACAAAGATGTAAATACTTGCATGTATCTACTGAAAAACTGATGCGTACTGCATACAAGTGGAGTGGAATTTTGAAACCAGCATGAAAAATTAATCGGAAAATGTTGGTTTACATTCATAATGAGTATAATACATTTAATTTTGCTAACCAGTGTTATCAGCCGCATGCTTCATGCGACTGATAGGGGATAGTTACCATCAATGACGCACAAATCCCGAGACCTGACGATTCCACAGCCAGTACTGGCCTTTTTTCGTCTGTTCCTGATACTTCTGGACTTTTTAGCACCAAACGTCTATACGAGATACCTTCTCAGACGAATACCGCTGTTGTGATTCTCATTCACGTTAAATAAGACACACACACACACACACACAGTTTTTAAAAGGGAAATAATTCGATGGTACCAAATATTTTTTTTTACTTTTTGTTGGTTTTTATATTATGTATTTTGTTGTTAATTACTTATTTTATTCCTTCTTTTTATTTACTTAAGGAGTGTATGAAATATTTCTCTTTAACCCTTTAGCGCCCATGGTCCTTTTTTTAGGACCAAAAGGATAATCCATCATATTTCTGCAACATTTGTATGTTTCTGAGATATCTTTAGTTAGTCATCAAGACTGGAGTGTCTCAAATAGTGTGATAGAATTTTTTTATATATTTAGTATCAGATAAAGTTTTATAAAGAAAAAGATTTTTTGTAATAAATTAAAGGAAAAAATTTGAGCACTAATGGGTTAATATCCTTTCTGCTATAGGCACAAGGCCTGAAATTTGGGGGTAGAGGGCCAGTTGATTAGATCGACCTCAGTATGCAACTGGTACTTAATTTATCGTCCCACGAAGAATGAAAGGCAAAGTCGACCTCGGCGGAATTTGAACTCAGAACGTAAAAACAGACGAAATATGCTAAGCATTTCGCCCGGCGTGCTAACGATTCTGCCAGCTCGCCGACTTGCACTAATGGGTCAATATGATACGGATATATATGCACCCTGTGTCTTCGTGAAAGTGTGTGTGTGTGTGTGTGTGTGTGTGTGTGTGTGTGTGTGTGTGTGTAGACAAACAATCGTTGCACATTTCAAGCTCTCAATCGATGGAGAGAAGTTTTAAATACATAGTTATGTCCCTTACATTGTCGAACAAAGAGTTGCTTCCCTTGAAAATGTCTGTCTACCTCGCTATTGCTGTCCATTTACCTCAAATTCTAGCACCCTCTTCAGAACATGTTCCTCGTCCCTCAACACATGCCCATACCACTTTGTGAGTTGTTATTTTTTCACCTTACATCAGTCTTAACGATGGAACCAAATCTATGATAGTATCTACAGTATTAAAGCGATGAATTGACAGAACCATTAGCACGCCAGCCAAAATGTTTAGCAGCATTTCTTCCGACTTTATGTTCTGGGTGAACTCAGAATGTAAAGACAGACGAAATACTGCTAAGCATTTTGCCCGGCGTGCTAATGCTTCAGCCAGCTCGCCGCCTTAATACTGTGGAATATTTATTTCTTTATTGCCCACAGGAGGGCTAAACATGGACAGAACAAACACAGACAGACAAAGGGATTGAGCCGATTACATCAAATTTCAGTGCCTAACTGGTACTTATTTAATCAACCCCGAAAGGATGAAAGGGTCTTTCAACTGAAAAGGCATTCACCTAAAATTTGGCGTTAGGAAGGGCATCCAGCTGTAGAAACTCTGCCAAATCAGACTGGAGCCTGGTGTTGCCATCCGGTTTCACCAGTCCTCAGTCAAATCGTCCAACCCATGCTAGCATGGAAAGCGGACGTTAAACGATGATGATGATGAATAACAAATTTGGGGGCTACATGATAGCAAAGAAGTCTTCTTAATCATTCATCTAAACAGCATCCATATATCAATGATTACATCATCTGTGTCCTTCTTTGGAATGCTAATCGAGGGAGATTTGGCAGCTTTTTCTAGCAGATCAAGCAACCACATAGAGGCTTCCTCCAATGTTCACAAAAGGTGGAAGAAGTCTCATACATTGAGGTTATATTCGAATGCTTTTAACAATGTTCTACAGTTCTGAAGTATGAAAAATGTATAAAGGTCTGAAGCTGAAGAAGGATGAGCTAAGTATCGACTGCTGGGCATGCAAGGTTAACTTACAAGTAGAGAAAATGATTGGATGTTAAAAACATGTTGGAATGGATAGACAGACAGGCTTTGGTTGACCAAAAGCATTGTGAAAGGATTTTGTAGATGGAAACAGAAAGAAGCTAATTGTTTGTGTGTCTGTCTGTCTGTTCACATGCAGGTCTGTGTGCACCTATTTGCCAGCAGGTGAGGGTTGGCAACAAGAAGGGCATCCAGCCACAGAAAATCTGCCTCAACAAATTCCATCTTAAAGCATAGAAGCATGGAAAAGTGCATGGGAGCATGAAAAAGGCACAAGAGTGGCCATGTGGTAAGTAGCTTGCATACCAACCACATGGTTCCGGGTTCAGTCCCACTGTATGGCACCTTGGGCAAGTGTCTTCTACTATAGCCTTGGGCTGACCAAAGCCTTGTGAGTAAATTTGGTAGACGGAAACTGAAAGAAGCCTGTCATATATATGTATATGTATGTGTCTTTGTGTGTCTGTGTTTGTCCCCCCCACCATCGCTTGACAACCGATGCTAGTGTGTTTACATCCCCGTAACTTAGCGGTTCGGCAAAAGAGACTGATAGAATAATTACTAGGCTTACAAAAAATAAGTCCTGGGGTTGATTTTCTCGACTAAAGGCAGTGCTCCAGCATGGCCACAGTCAAATAACTGAAACAAGAAAAGAGTAGGGTGCATAGGAGAGATCCTTGCCCTATGTGCCCATGAAGCATTAAGTTATATGAAGTCAAGTCAAACTGAAAATTGAAAACATTAAGCCTCTCAGATGAGGTGGCACAGGTTCAAGATGCATGTAAAGAATCTACATCACAGAAAGATACATCAAACCCAAATCAAAATAAGGAAGAAAAAAAAAACTGAAATGATTATAACTCAATGGGAACAATTAAATAACCTTTTATTTATAATTTTAATAAAACATTTCAGATTTTTTTTAAGAAAATAACAGAAAAATAATAATAATGAATAATAATAAAAATAATAATAATTAGTAATAATAATAATGAGGATGATATTCATGTCATCTCGTCGTCCTCATTGTTACCTGTACATCATTTCAGCCATTTCACTCATTTTTTTAGGGATATGAACAAATTCTTCAAAGTAACAAGCAAGTTCATTGACACTCATATCATCAAGTCTGGCTTGTAAAGAACAAGTCTTTTCTATAGAAAGGGGAGAAATGGAATTTACTGCCAGAGATGACAGTCGCATTTCCAAAGGAGATTGGTTGTTCATAGAGGGACAAGGAAGCATTTCACGCGATAAGTTATGCTGATAAGCTAAAAACTGAGGGGCTGTGGTATCGTTCGTCAAGACAGGAATTTTGAAAGTTTCAGGGGTGTTTTGAGCCAAAGATGCAAAATTTGTAGATGATCTCTCAGAGCAACGGCCAAATACTGCACCGACTTCCAGTTTTGAAGATTTGTTTTTACACACACCATGCTTAGCACGTTTATTTGCATTGAACTGTGAAAGAAACTTTAAACGTGAAGCACGCAGTACACTCCTTTCGGAACTGTCAGAGGGGTGAGGTCGAAACCGAGCCTCTTTTATGACGCCTCTACAACTGGATAAGGACCGGGCCAAGTTAAATTTATCCAGCATGGAGGAGGACAGTTTTTTTCTCAAATATACTTTGCAACATTCTGCCTTTTGGCATTCCGGACAAATAAGCTTCAACTTCTGAAGTGAAGATATACATCCAGTCATCAGTTCTGTAGAGCTTACTGTAGGTCTAGTTGCAATAGAATTCCTGGTGAGAATGTCAGAATTAAGTTTGTTTCCTTCTTGCTGACACTGGGCTGGAGACCGAAGTCGTTCACAGGATTTTTCTTCAGTCTGTTTCCTAGAAAAAGAAGAAAAAAAAGTTTGTTGAGAACAAAATAAACTACAGGGTGATTCAAAAGTCACCATACACAGGAACAATTTATCTTTTTATAAGAAACAATTTATAAGAACAGTCTTCTTTTTATTTAACAGGCTCTATATGGTTACCATTGTTTTGAATACACATTGCAGTACGTTTACCCCACTCATTGTGAACTCGTAATAGCACATCTGGTGATATGTGTGCAAAGGAGTTGGTGATGCGTTCCTTCAAATGATTTATGCTTTTTATCTTTTCGCGATACACCGTGCCTTTCAAATGCCCCCCCAAAGATAGAAATCAAGAGGGGTCAGATCAGGGGATCTAGGGGATCTTATAAACTGTTTCTTATAAAAAAATATATACACATTGTTTTGAATTAATTATATATTATCTTGTAGCTTTGAGACATCAATAATGTGACTGTATATTTTTTAGACTAACATTGTCGGGTAGGTGTGAGAGTCTGAATCTAGCTGATTTTAGCATAAACCAGGTAGGATATCTGGGCCAGATACGGCCAGTTTAAATACTAAAGGGCTAAAGAAATTAAAAAAACATAATATAACTTTACATTTTTGCATTTTTTCTGAAAACCTAAGTCCTCGTGCCTTTTTTCTTTCTTTTTTTTTTTTTTTTTGTATTCAACAATCTTGTATTTATCATTATCTGGATTTTAATAATATTCTTTATAAGAATTAGGCTGAACATATTGAAGTATTTGCTTTCTTTTTCTGGTGTATTTTGCATAAAGGCTTCACACAGCTAATTTTTTATCATAATGTTCAAGATTTGTTCTTAGTTACAACTAACTGTTTAGCTAACTACACAGATTTAAAGAGTGAGTGTTTAGCTTGAGTTTTAGATTTTGTAACAGAATATTTATGTAAACTGCAAACTCAAATAAGCACAAGAGAAATATTTCTCCTGTGGAAAATCTAAATGGAAATTTTATAGAAAAAGTAAAATATCTATTTATCCTCAGCTTTGGTCAGTCCGAAACAAGGTGCCACGCAGTGGGACTGAACCCAAAACCACGTAGTTAAGAAGCAAACGTCTCAACCACACAACCATGCCTGCATCTAGAACATATCTGTAAGTTTATTAACCAATAGTGTGTTATAATGAATGTAAACAATATATCAATAAAATATCTCTAACACCTTTAACAAAATCTGAACTCAGAATCATGTGATCAATGGCCACCTTATTTCTTATTTTCATCAAGCATGAAAATTTAGGGAGTGGCTGTGTGGTAAGTAGCTTGCTTACGAACCACATGGTTCCAGGTTCAGTCCCCACTGCGTGGTACCTTGGGCAAGTGTCTTCTACTATAGCCTAGGGCCGACCAAAGCCTTGTGAGTGGATTTGGTAGACGGAAACTGAAAGAAGCCCATCGTATATATATGTATATGTATATATATATATATATATATATATATATATATATATGTGTGTGTGTGCGTGTGTGTGTGTGTGTGTGTGTGTTTGTGTGTGTATGTGCGTGTGTGTGTATGTGCATGTGTGTGTTTGTGTGTCTGTGTTTGTCCCCCCCACCATCGCTTGACAACTGATGCTGGTGTGTTTAGGTCTCCGTAACTTAACAGTTCGACAAAAGAGACCGATAGAATAAGTACTAGGCTTACAAAGAATAAGTCCTGGAGTCGATTTGCTCGACTAAAGGCGGTGCTCCAGCATGGCTACAGTCAAATGACTGAAACAAGTAAAAGAGTAAACAAGTTACAAATTATGTAGAGGTGTACACACGTGCATGCACAAATACTAATTGACACCATAGAGACTAGTGTAAAGAGAAATTGATATGTTTGTGAAATGTTGATACTAAGAAAACTACATTACACCAATCTAGCAAACTGGAAGTTAGATTAGTAAAAAGATATGGGGAGGAGGGGTGCAGATAAATGACAGGATAAAATAAGCTTAGCAGATTTATATATAGCTCAGAGTTGAAATCCTGCCAAAAAGTTGTTTGTGTTTTGCATGTTATGTGGTAAAAGCTACAGGAGTGGGGAGGACTTCAATGTTGAACGAAAAGAACCAGAGGGTCGTTAGCAAATATTTATTTCATCATTAACATTCACTTAAGTGTGGAGCAAATTCCTTGCATTAACAGAGATTATATTGATTAGAAATGAGAGAAAACAAATCTTTGACCTGTTGTTAATTATACATTGAGAAGTTGAACTTCTCAATGAAGTTGATATCTAGACCTTTAACTAAGATTAAACTACCGATATTTATTCTGCTGAAGTCTGATGCTTCACAAAATTCTTTCTCATAAAAACCTTCAAGTATGGAAAATATATTAGTCATACAGAGATGTTACACACACACACAAATATATACAGGGTGTGATGGATAAATCGTCACCATTTTATATTTTTAATTTCGTACATGTGCATTGTTTGCTTTTGGTTTTCTCAACTACACAGTATAGTAGGGTCAGTTGGGCACCATCTGTAAGAAAAACAACACCATGATGCAATTCACTCTGCCAGAAATTTGGAAACGACATGCTGTACTGCTTGGCATCCACACCAAAAGCTCCAATACAAACATTTCAGAGTGTTTGGGTGTCAATCTGAGGCCAGTGCAATTTGAGGACATGTACCAAGAGTGACAAAAATAAAACATCCAGTCAACATCTTTGTGTTCGGAGTGATCACTAATGATGGTGACATTATGCCACCATTCATCTTCGCACAGAACCTCAGACTCAACACGGAGGCCTACATCAAGTACCAGGAGGTAGTAGTGCTGCCTTGGGTTAACAGGGTGGCTGCTGGAAGACCCTATGTCTAGCAACAAGACTCTGCACCATGCCACACAAGCAGGAGAACCCAGTCATGGCTGTCAGGCAATTTCTGCAACATCACCCCTAACATCTGGTCACTTAACTCCCCAGATTGCAACCCCCTTGATTATTGTGTAGGGCACAGTTGAGCGAGAGACCAACAAAATTCCTCATAACACCAAAAATGAAGAAGGCAAGGATTATGGCAGCATTCACCAACTTAAACAAGGAGAACATCCACAAGAGTTGCAGAGGATTCCGAAGTTGTCTGGAGGCTGTGGCTGAACCAATGGCGATTTTATTGAATAAATTTACTCTTTAGTATTTCAAGAGATTTTTATGTAATTTTGGTAAACATATCTGTTAAAATAAGATGTCAGTGTTATTTTCATTTTTGTGTAAGCCTATAGACACAAGACAAAAATATATCTAGGACTACATTATCTAATGTCTTTTTTAGGTGTAGGCATGGTTGTGTGGCTAAGAACCATGTGGTTTCAGGTTCTGCCCCACTGCATGGGACCTTGGGGAAATGTCTTCTACCATGGCTTTGAACCAACCAATAACTTGTGAGAAGAATTAGTAGATGTAGAAGCCCATCATGTGTGTGTGTGTGTGTGTGTGTGTGTGTGTGTGTGTGTGTGTGTGTGTGTGCATGCGTTTTTGTGTCCCAGCATTGCTTGACAATTTGTGGGTTTGTTTACATCCCCATAACTAAGTGATACAGCAAAAGGGACCAGTAGAATAAGTATCAGCCCGATACTGGGGTTGATTAGGCAGTGCACCAGCATGGCCACAGTTCAATGACTGAAACATTTAGACAATACAGAATTTATATCTTGCAGAGAATAGGTGCGAATGCCCTGTCCATCCCATGATGTGATACATACACTTAATAATATTAATAATAAATTTTTTTTTTTTTTATTTCAATTACAATAGACAAAGACTGTTTCTGGGAACTATTTTATATGAGCTAAATCAGTTTTGTTTGCTGTTGTTGTCAAATGAATGAACTAAACAAAAGTACAGTGTAGTTCTTTCAAACCAGACGAGAACAAAGACACTTGACATAATACATCTATGGGACATTTCAAAACATTAAATTTCATCACGCAACACTCTGCCATCCCATCTCCAGCCCATTATATGCTATGATAATGGATTCACATTCTAAGAAAGAAAAAAAAAAAACTAATTCAAACATTCAACTTGAAAATACTGCCAGTTGTACGGAAAAAGCACCATGTGAATATGGTTGATGCCAGTGCCTCCTGACTGGCTCCCGTGCTGGTGGAATGTAAAAAGCACCATCCAAACGTGGTCAATGCCAGGCCCGCCTGACTGGCTCCCATGGTGGTGGTACATAAAAAGCACCATCCAAATGTGGTCAATGCCAGTGCCCTGACTGGCTCCCATGCTGGTGGCACGTTAAGAGCACCATCTAAACATGGTCAATGCCAGTGGCACATAAAAAGCACCCACAACGCTCTCAGAGTGGTTGGCATTAGGAACGGCATCCAGCTGTAGAAGAAACCTTGCTAGATCAGATTGGAGCCTGGTGCAGCCAACTGGCTTGCCAGTCTTCAGTTGATTAGATCAAAATTAAGTACGCAACTGGTACTTAATTTATTGATCTCGAAAGGATGAAAGGCAAAGTCAGCCTCAGCAGAATTTGAACTCAGAACGTAAAGACAGACGAAATACCGCTAAGCATTTTGCCCGGCATGCTAACATTTCTGCCAGCTCATCTTATAAATTGGTTGAGGAATGACAACTGCCAACCCCTACTTGTCATTTCTTCACATCCTGACACAAACAGTCTCAACCCTAACGTGAATAGAAGTTTAACAGTTGCAGTTTAAGTGTTAAACTACTAACCATCTGCCAAGGCTTTTTAAACCTTACTGCACATATGCATTGCCCATGTTAACCTCCAACATCCACAGGTACTCCCAACAAAATGTTATACTATATTTGAAGATAGGAGTGGCTGTGTGGTAAGTAGCTTGCTTACCAACCACATGGTTCTGGGTTCAGTCCCACTGCATGGTACCTTGAGCAAGTGTCTTCGACTATAACCTCGGGTTGACCAAAGCCTTGTGAGTGGATTTGGTAGACGGAAACTGAAAGAAGCCTGTCATGTATGTATATGTATATATATATATATATGCGTGTGTGTGTCTGTGTTTGTCCCCCCAACATCACTTGACAACTGATGCTGGTGTGTTTACATACCCGTAATCTAGCGGTTTGGCAAAAGAGACCGATAGAATAAGTACTAGGCTTACAAAAAATAAGTCCTGGGGTTAATTTGCTCGACTAAAGGTAGTGCTCCAGCATGGCTGCAGTCAAATGACTCAAACAAGTAAAAGAATATAAGATGCCTCAAAAAATTAAAAAATCACCGCAGATCTTATACATGAAATTGTTTTGGATATTACACGCTTTAATGCACTAAAAACTTTTTTCTTCAATCACATAAAAAGTACTCAGCTCACTGTGGAGTGGGGTGGTTGGTGTTAGGAAAGGCATCCAACCATAAAAACCATGCCAAAACAGACACAGAAGTATGATGCAGGCTTCTGCCTAGTTGGTTCCTGTCAAACTGTCCAACCCATGCCAGCATGGAAGGGAGACGTTAAACAATGATGATGATAATGATGACACGTTGCTGAAAATGGAATGCATCTAATATGCATGTACATCGTTTATGCTATCAAATATGGTAAATTTTTTTTTTCTGTATTCTACCAGAGCTAACTACTTGTCAAATGAAAACCTGAAAGAAGAGAATTAGCAAATGGTAATGCCAGGAATGTGGTACAAGCTAAGCTATACAACATTACTAATAACTCCACATTGTCTATTACAACACCAATAAACACTATTGTATTATTTATGAAATGCTAATGTAATATTTAAAAAGGGCAGTTGTTTTGGGAGAATCAATAAAATGTCTGACAAAATGCCTTGCTGTATTTATTTACAACCCTTTACATTTTGAGCTCAATTCCTACTACAGTTGAAGTTCTTTTTCATCCTTCTAGAATCAATTAAATACAGTACCGGCCAAAAACTGGCACTGATATAAGCAACTGTTCCCTTCCCCAGAATCTGAGGCTTTGTGTATATGAAAGAAATCAATATTAGATCAGTCATCGTCATCATCATTATCATCGTTTAATGTCCGCCTTCCATGCTGGCTAGGTTTCTACAGCTGGATGCCCTTCCTAATGCCAAGATGTACAAATACAGGAATATCAAATACCATACAACATAAATATTGGTTTATCAAAATTGCTTCTGCCTCTGGAGACGTGTCATAATTGAGGCACCAAATGGGCACTTGTACATGTCACTGCATGGGTCCATCAATATAAAAAACTTAACATTAATGCTGCCTGATAAAACAAACAAGTAATGCAGTGTCTCACTAACACAAAGAGACAATCAAAAGAACATGGTAACTCAGTGGAATTTGAACTCAGAATGTAAAGACAGACAAAATGCAGCGAAGCATTTTGCCCGATGAGATAACAACTCTGTCACATTGCCATATTACACAACAAGGAATATTAATAATTCTTTTCTACTCTAGGCACAAGGCCTGAAATTTTTTGGGGGAATGGGCCAGTCAATTAGATCGATACCAGTATGCAACTGGTACTTAATTTATCAACCCCGAAAGAATGAAAGGCAAAGTCGACCTTGGCGGAATTTGAACTCAGAACGTAAAGACAGATAAAACACCGCTAAGCATTTTGCCCAGCGTGCTAATGTTTCTGCCAGCTCATCACCTTGAAAGAAATATTAATTGTAACATAAAAGGAATTATAGAAGACAGTAGAATTAAATGGACTATTGATCGTATGGTCAGGAATTAAAACCTTAATTTTTTTTATCCTCTTTTATGTCTGGTATCTTTTACTTATTTCAATCATTGGACTGTGGCCATGCTGGGGTACTGCCTGAAAGAGTTTTAGTCAAACAGATCAACCCCCAACACTTATTTTTAAAGCCTGGTGCTTATTCTATCAGTCACTTTTGCCACACTAAGTTAAAGGGACATAAATAAACTAACACCAGTCTTGAAGCAGTGGGGTGGAACAAACACAGGTACAAAACACACACACACACAACAGACTTCCACAGTTTCCATCTACCAAATTCACTCACAAACATTGGTCATCCAGGGTTATAGGGGTACTTCTAATAAACAGTATACAAGATAGAGCTATAGGGGTACTTCTAATAAACAGTAAACAAGGGAATCACCCTCTTAGAAAATGTAGACAATTATCTCTCAAATCATACTCTACTGTCTTGAAAAAGAAAAGATGCTGGATGACAGTCATAAATACACAATACCTAAAAGACGATGGAATGGTCACAATTGGAATGCTTTGATCAAGGGCTAATCAACAACACATTGCCGCAGTCAACATTTAAAACTGAAATGATTAAAGAAAAAAAGATGGAACCAGAGGTCAGCATTGTGTTTCTAACAAGAAACAACTCTCAACACACTTAGATGTTAAACAATATATTATATTAAACTATAAAGTTATTCCGCTGAGGTCGACTTTGCCTTTCATACTTTCAGGGTCGATTGAATAAGTACCAGTTACACACTGGGGTCGATGTAATCAACTTAATCCCTTTGTCTGTCCCCTCTACGTGGCAATAAGGAAATAAATATACTCTCTCTTTTTACTTGTTTCAGTCATTTGACTGCGGCCATGCTGGAGCACCGCCTTTAGTCGAGCAAATCGACCCCAGGACTTATTCTTTGGAAGCCTAGTACTTATTTTATCGGTCTCTTTTGCCGAACCGCTAAGTTGCGGAGACGTAAACACACCAGCATCGGTTGTCAAGCGATGCTGAGGGGACAAACACAGACACACAAACATATATATTGTATAATGTATCCTAGGTATGATTTTGAATTGCATCAGGTACTGGGAGGCCCTAGTTAAGGAGTTAAAGGGTTTTGAGGAATGCAGAACCACCTCTTAGCTACTATTATTCCCAGAGTTAATCTGACCTGGAATAGTAGCTCCTAGTAGGGTCCCCCCTTAATCAGCATGTCACAGAATTGCCTCCAGGAGAAGGTCACTTACAGACACCCCAGTGAAACCAGGTTAGATGAGGTCCTTCAGCTCTTTAGCTGCTCAGCTCCTGTCAAACTCATACTAACATGGAAAACGGATGTTAAACAACAATGATGTATACACATGTATGTGTGCATACATATACATTTATATATACACACTTAAATTATAGGGAAGTTGCCGAAGAGGGAGACCCAGGAAGACATGAAACAAAGTATTGAAGGGCGATCTCAAAACACTGGACCTTACTAAGGAGATGACAGAGGACTGAGATGCATGGCACATTATTGTACTCAAGAAAACCAGCCCACCACAACAGAATCAAGATCCTAAAACTAAGGTGCCATGTTAAAAGGAATAGTTTGGGTGCTAGTGTCACGTAAAAAGCACCCTGTACACTGTAAAGTGGTTGGCATTAGGAAGGGCATCCAGTCGTAGAAACCAAACGAAAACAGACAATGGAAACCAGTGTGGCACCTAGCCTAGCCAGTTCCTGTCAAGCCGTCCAACCAATGCCAGCATGGAAAACGGACGTTCAATGTTATGTATGTGTGTGTGTGTATAGGTATACAAAAACAACCTCAGTTCACAAAAAGTTGTCGTAAAATTATCAAATATACTATCTATATGTTACAACAGCAACCCATACCTTAATCAATCGTATGTACTTACATATGTCGTAGAAGATGTGGAGATGCTCGTTGATTTTGTAATTTATCAAAATTAAAATGTTACATGAGAAGTAGTAAGAAAAACAGTCAAAATTTATGGCAAATTAAGCAATTAGAGCCTCGTTCTTGTTGGCATTTTGAGATTTTAACTTTTGGTATTCTAGTGTTCGTTATATTCTGTTTTTGTTTACGAGTAAAGAAGAAAGAAATTTTAAAGTCACTGCCTATGGTCGACACTGAGACCAGGCAGACCGATGATCAAAGTTATTCTAGCTGTAACCATTACGCCTTTTTTTAATTTTATTTTTTAAGGGTAAAACTAGGATTATATTATTCCGTGTGTCGAACAAATATTCAACTATTCCGGTAGTAACAATGCCTTAATAACAGCTGCTGAATCATTGCAAACAATTATGTCCCTTCCATATTCTTCCAGTTTCTTAAATGAACTTGAGGATACTATCTGGGACTTTATCACAAGAAGTCTAACGTTATGGACAGAACTATCCGGTAAATGGCCCTATCCGAAACATTAGGGTTGTCTTCTTCCTCGCGCCAAAAATTTATTCCATTTTTATGTACGACGCATCGTCATCCGTTTCCACGGATTCCATTGTTTCACTTCTGGATTTAAAACATAACATTTATCTCCCTTAGATTAAACAATTTCAAAATTCTTCGCATTCAACAAGGTTTTGATTATCGATCTAAAGAATTTATTCTTACCAGTCCGCTATAGAAAAACAAAACAAAAAATTTCTTTAACCGTTAATTAGATCTAAATTTGAAAAATCAGTTTTCGAACCAAAATACTAGGTGCAGGCATGGCTATGTGGTAAGAAGTTTGCTTCCCAACCACATGGTTGCGGGTTCAGTTCCACTACATGGCAACAACCACAGACCAGCGTTGAACAAAGCTTTTAAGAAAGAAGTCGTGGTGTGTGTCCATGTTTGTCCCCAACCACGGTTGACTTATTTATGTCTCCGTAACTTAACGGTTCGGTAAAAAGCGACAGATACAAACAGTACCAAGTTGTAACAAAAAAATTAAGTACTGGAAGTGATTCATTCGACTAAAAATTCTTCAATGCGATGCCCCAGCATGGTCGCAGTCGAGTCACCGGTACAAGTAAAAAAAATATAAAGACTTAAAGACCATTTGCCTCTAATATTTAATCAAGGAATCGTAAGCTATATCAATATTCTCAAGGGTATTTGTCTTTTATAAATAGCAAATCAGTTTTTGTAATGGGAATCCAACTGATTGAAATGGATCGATTCTAACACGAAATGTTCAGTTATGCTACATCAAATTTGGGTGTAGGAGTAAATTGCATGCATTATAGCATGAGTGATGATGATGATAGTGAATGGCGGAAATTGCGGTGACATGGCATTATTTTTAGGTTCGATTTTACGAGGGAGGGCCAAAAAAAAAACAAGGAGTGTATTTATTAGTCATTAGTAGTTTACAGGGTTGCGATTATTGATCAGAACAATGCCGGTTTAGGATTACTAGAAATTACAAATGAAATTATCAATAAAATAAATAAATGAAAGAACTTTTTTTTTTTAATGAAAAGGGAGGCGGGAAAGACGGAAAACAATGTTGAGATATTTACCAGGTTTTAGAATCAAGCTCCAACAGTTCGAAAGCATTGTGTAATCCAAGATCGGAGTTGTTACTGAATTCATTCTGTATATTTTCTACGGTACTGTGGTTGTCGCTATTACTGCTGCCGCTGTTGCTGTTAGTGTTAGAGTTAGTATTATTGTTGTTGTTGTTCGTGGTAGAAGTAATAGTGGTGGTAGTAGTAATTGTTGTAGTAGTTGCAGCTGTTTCAGTTGCCGTTGTCGAGTTACCAATGATAGTGCTAGCTGCCACTGCCGTCACGCCGCCGCCAAGACTGCAGTTGTCGTTCTTCTCATTGATGAGACCAACAGGCGGCTGTGTGATGTTGTTATTGATTTCTGACATTGTTTACTGGCGATCGACTGCTTGGTTGGTGGTTGGTAGGTTAAGAACGAAGAAATATATTTAAAAAAATTTGGTAAGTTAGCAGAACGATTATTAGTAAAACGAAGAAAAAAAAAACAACACAGAATTACTAAGAGAAAGGCATATATTAAACATATTTCACAAATCAAGGCAGATACGAATACAATATATAATTGCTGTTCTTGTTAGTGGCCGTGAAAGTGACGAAAACAATGGTCTTTATGATATTGGTTTCAATTTTTGGCACAAGGCCAGTAATTCCGGAGGAGTGGGGAAAGTCGATTACATTGGTCTCAGTGTTCAACTATTTTATTTTATCGACCTCGAATGGATGAAAGGCAAAATCGAACTAGCCGTAATTTGAACTCGGAAACGTAAAGACAGACGAAATGCCGCTCGGCATTTTGCCCGGCGTGCTAACGATTCTGTCAGCTGGCCAGTTCTTTATAATATTCTTTTCTACTCAAGGCACAACGCCTGAAATTTTAGAGGAAGGGGCCTGTCGATTAAGATCGACTCCAGTACACAACTGGTACTTAATTTATCGACCCCGAAAGGATGAAAGGTGAAGTCGACCTCGGCGGAATTTGAACTCAGAACGTAAAGACAGACGAAATACCGCTAAGCATTTCGCCCTGCGTGCTAACGTCTCTGCCAGCTCGCTGCCTCAATTCTTTATAATAATGGTAAAACAAGATACGGACCATGGGCCACGAGATATAAATTTCATCGTTTTAAATAGAAACCTTGCCAAAAGTTATTAATATGGTGCCGTGAACCCTGCTCAGGCTTATTTCTTTAATCGCTAAAAATATAAAAAATTGATGGGTAGCCTAAAGTGCATGCAGGATCATTGAGATTGTGTGAAAATTGTGTTAAAACAAATGCGGGACGCCAGAGAATTGACGAAGTGAGGACTGTACTGCACACTCCGACATGCAGTCGGAAATATGCTGTGGTTGATTCAAATAACAATACCATCGTTTCATACAATACAGGCTTTGTGTGTTGTCTTTTAAGAATAAAGCTTTCAATGAATCGGTTTTTATTTTCGTGTTTAGTTAATTCGCTTCATTTGTCTTGAGACCCACTACACAACTTAATTTCCGATGCCTATATACACAAATCTAGGTGCCGGTGCAGTATATGATCTACATACATGTTTCTGGTATAGCTTGTGATCTACATTAGTTCAAATGGTATAGTTTGTGATCTACACCAACTTTTTTTAAAATTCATCAATTTATTTACTCGACTTCCGGTTGGTTTGGTATATAAACCAAAAAAAAAACTTTTATGATTTAACAAGATTCTGAATGTAGATCACAATGTTATATAAATGATCACATTCTATACCAGCATCCAAATATATATATGTGTGTGGTCTCGTGTTTATATAAATCATTATTATGCTTGTTTAAAAAAACGTTTATTTATTAAGGAAGACATTTCCAGTTAACCTCTTAATGAACGAATATGTACTCAGAATTAGTTTTAAGTTTCTGTGGAATTAAATACTTGAGAGATAAATCTTCCCTGGTTGGAATTGTGTGTTGAACATTATAGGAATCTTCTTCACATGTGAGTCAGGGCAGACTTTCAGAATAACCGTCATTCTGTTGTTCTACTTTTGAGCATACTTTGTAAATATATCTTACATAAACGAGGGGGCCTCTATGAGGTGGTACTACTAAAGCAGCGCGGACCCGAACGCGCAGTCGCGCGTCCGCGCTAGCTAGTCGTGAGTGGTCGATCCTAACCCTAAACACATTCATTTGCACACGCGGGTTAGGGATAGGGTTAGGGTTAGGGATAGGGACAGGGTTAGGGATAGGGTCGACCACTCAAGACTAGCTAGCGCGGACGCGCGACTGCGCGTTCGGGTCCGCGCTGCTTTAGTAGTACCCTATGAGGTCGCTGGACAATACTGGAAATATAAATCAAACCCTAATGGGTTAAAAACACAAAGGGCAGTTCTAAATACACTTGTCAATAAAATAAGGAATGGCCACGATTTGCTCCAAATGATGGCGAGATGAGGTTTCGCTAACCACGATACTGTCCCATCTAAAATTTCATATTAACAGTATCGAGAACGAAATCAACTTGTAGAAGCTTCTATCTAGGCGATCGCTCGATCAGCTAAAAGTAGTAGCCAAATCTCCCTAGTATCGTATTCTTCTTAAAAAATATATAATAAAAGAACAGCGTACCATAATCCTACAAACTTATTAATGATTTGGTCATAGCTGGATACTGTCGATCAAAAGTCTCCTCCGTAAGAGTTAACTTAAAACTAAACAAATCATATTGTAAGGTTGATGATGTTTAAAATTTTATCACATGTCCATCAGTTAATACAAATCAGTAAAATTCTAGAACATTGATTCGAACTTCCTATCAGTTGTCAGTTTCCCTCCTTTAATAAGCCTCTGTATTAAAGACGTTATGTTATTTAGTAAAGAATTTGTCGCTGGTTTTAACTCCCAATCCATCAACCCTGCTCGAAGGCGCCAATCCATCAACCCTGCTCGAAGGCGCCACTCTGTCTTTTTAAAGATGTCTAGGGATACGTTCATATCTATTATGTCCATCCCTTCTTCAAGACGGGAGGTTGTTAATAGAAGGCGATATGGCTGTGGTTTCTAGCAAGCTAAGAGCTGATATAGAGATTCCCTCAATTGTTCATAAAATTAAAATAAAAAAACCATGTAACACAGAAAAGTTCTTAGATTGAATCGATGAGTTGCTAAGTGACAGTGATGTAATTGCAATAAGAGTTATACCCTTATTGTAACAAATTGGATCGTCTAAGAACTGCCCGTCGAAAACTTTCGAGATGGAAGAATTAAAAAGTTACAGAGAACCAAGATTTTAAAACGATCGAGTCGAATACGGAAAAGAGGTCGAAGTTGAAAAGTTCAAAATTAAAAGTTTGTTTAAATCACTAGTCACCCCGTGTGTGTATATATATGTATGTGTGTGTGTAAATATATGTATGTGTGTGTGTGTATATAAATATGTGTGTGTGTGTGTGAATTCTTATACAGTTACAAGGTAAAGGAATTAATTTGCTAAGTCCTGTTTAACTTTTCTGTTTTGAGATACGACTTAAATTATTAGTTTCAGTTTGTTTAATTTTTTTATCTTACGCAAATAATTTTACACCCAAACTTATATAATTTATAACTTCTTTTTTTTTTAAATTAGTTACGCGTGTTAAATACCAATGGAATATAAATGTCAGAATGAACAGAACATTCTATAAACGTGTATAAAAGAATTAAGTTGACTAAAAACCTGTGTACCATTGTAGTATACATGTACAAGAATGCTCCATTTAGAAACAAACTCAAAAATGAGATCAGTGCCCGTCTGAGATGAGAATTTACCAAAAGTTTTATTTAGAAGGAAATTTACAAAACAAAATGTATTCTTTTAACACGTTTTTATAAGATATAATAATGCAAACATTAAAGAATACGAAAAGTCATAGCTAAATTGATAACTTATTTCAATAGTTGTGATCGCTTTTAAATATAAATATATATAAATAAATGTGGGAATCGTGTTTAGTTTGTATGTTGCAAAGTACAAGCTTTGATATACAATACACTTTAACACGATTTATCATTTATATAAATACACACACACACATATATATATATATATATATAAACGCACGCAAACACATATGTAGAGATACACCCACATATATATATATATATATATATAGTATTAGGGAAAATTTTATACTGTGAAACTTAATTTGATTTTAATTTTTAATAAATTGATTTTAATTGAGTTTTTACCTGTAATTTGGGATTTTATCCCTAATATTATATATATATATATAGTGTTTTGTATTTAACGTTGTAATTAATGTTTCAAACATGTGTATATATATATACATGCCGTGTTTTTCGTGTTAAGTAACAAACCATGGGGTCGAGGGTGATACAAAAATAACAAATTGAATTAGGCATTTACCTTGAGGTTCTTTTACTGATCACTAATTTCTGAACAAATAATGTTTTTTTTTATTTATATTTTCGGGGGAAACGAAAATCGTCCGAAAATCAACCAATGTTACATTCATCGTGTGACAGAAAGACAAAATTTCAAGGACCCGGGAATATTAAATGAATATAGAAGTGATTTTTTCCATTTACAAAGTAAACAGTTTCTCGAGTTAACCTTGTCGATGGTGAAGCCAAAACAAACCAGGACAGCAACAACATAGACCAAGTAATGATACTAGAGTTTGACACGGAGAGGAGCAATGTAGAAAAGGAGATACGCAATAACTCTTGCTATTTACAATAAACATAGAGGAAGATACACAGAAAAACATTGCGATGCAGCCATATATATATTTATATATATATGTGTGTGTGTGTATGTATATGTATGTGTGTGAGAGAGAGCTTTACGTTTTACCAACTAGCAACCAGCAGTATGTATATTTTGTAAACGTTGTTAAATCACATATATACACATACACACACACACATATATATATATATATATATATATATATATATATATATACACACAGACACAAACATGTGCATATATCTCTCCACACACTACATATATATATATATATATATATACATATATATTTATATGTATATATATATTTATATATATATATAGATAGATAGATATGTGTATATATGCATACATACATAGAACAGTAACCATGAGTAGGTTCGTAGAATATAATTATGGCGAAAAGTGTGAGCTTTAGTGTACACAGAAAAGAACGTATAAATATTTACAAAAACTAGATTTCCGCTCACCTTTCGAAATCAGCCACCATGTACAAAAGACCCCAGAATTAAATTCGGATCTCTTAGGATCACATGTAACAACAACTAGCGCCATATTCGCCATGACGTCACAGCTCTGTGGCTGTTGATAGACTAACAACTACCACCACCACCACTTCCTTCACTTCGACATTGACGTCATCTTCGGCTATTTCCGCAACACTAAAAAAAATTATTTCTTTTAATCAGTTTCGTTTAATTATTTCACCTATTTTTATTTTGGAAAAATTTTAAATAAAAAAATGTATTTTACTGTTTATTTATCTATTACGAAAATATATTAAATACATTTTATACTATTATTCACTGTATTGAAGATGACGCATTATGTCGGTTCCAGTTCCGTTACAGAATCATTAGTGTTATTTTTGTGTATGATGCATTTATTAGTCATAGTTCAATTTTTTTCTATCATTATATCTTCACACACACCTTTATATCAATAAATTTTCTCGGAATCCAAAACTGAAAATTGCTCTGATGACGAAGACTGTTGTGACCACAAAAGCTTACTCACCTGTAGAACATTTGCTAAGTTAGTGTTTATAAACTTGCAAAAGAACAAGAATTGTTCTTTCCATATGTACTTCTAAGTATTTTCCCCGAATTAAGAAGTTCCTGTTATTGAGATGAGGATGGTTTATTTTACTTAACTCTTACATCATTTAGGAGAAAATTTAATTCCAAGTTCATGAACTAATAAATATTTCACCAAATTATCATCATCATTTAGCGTCCATTTTCCATGCTAGCATGAGTTGGACGGTTTGACTAGAACTGGGGAACCGGAGAGGTGAACCAGGCTCAGGTCTATTTTGGTTTGGATTCTATGGCTTGGATACCCTTCCTAATGCCAGCCACTCCACAGAGTCACCAGCATGGATGCCTTTTCATGTATCACTGGCACAGGTAACTTTTAATCACCAGCACTTAGCTTGATGTACTTTCTCAAGCTCAACAAATCACCAAAAGTCTTGCTCATTTGTCATCACCTCCATAGACATGTTCGTTAAAATAGCTTTAAAATACTGTAATTATATAACTGAAGTACAAGCATGTTGGCTTCAGGTTCTTGAAATAATGTCAAAAGGTCATGATTTGCAACCCATCAAATCTGTAGTTTCATAGCAATTTTAATGTAAAAAAATAAACAGCGAGTTAAATTCAACTGTATAGGTCAGCAAATAGGATACCAGCTGTTGGGTATATTTGACCCTATAGGTAGAGTATTGATACTCATTGACAAGAATGAAACAAATCCACAGTGAAAGTGTGTAAGAGTAATTAAAAACATTAGCTCTTGTTTAATTAGTAGATCTTTAGCTGGTCTCATTTTAGATTCGTTGTTTCTACATATTACTGTTAATAGTTTTATGATTCCAAGGAGAGCATCTAACAACTGCTTGTCTATCTCTAAAGCAAGCATGAGCAATCTTTTCTGAGAAACAGGCCATATAAGACTTGGCTTATCATCAGGCAGATCACACCACTAAATCCACTCAAAGTAAGGATGCTGTTCAGAACATCCCAAGGGCTGCAGTTTGTCCATAACTGCTTTAAACTTGCACTGTATTTATTTCTTGTGGCTTAGTGGTTAGGGTATTCAGTTCACAATTGTAAAGCCATGAGTTCAATTCCCAGCAGTACAGTGCATCCTTGAACAAGATGCTTTATTTTATGTAGCTCCACTCCACCCAGCTGGCAAAAATTAGAAATACCTGTATTTCAAATGGCCTGCCTTGCCACTTTCTGTGTCATGCTGAATCTCCTTGAGAACTACAACTTGCATGTTAATCTCACAAGCAGGCTGTTCCATTGATCGGATCAACTGAAACACTTGTCATCACAACTGACAGAGTACCAGCTACAATCCATCTAAGCTTTCAAACAGTTTCTCTTCTACTTAGTTTCACTCATAACAATTGGATAAACCTAAGGTTACAGAAAGGCATTCATCCAGAATTATACAGTAACATCAAATCTGGAGGGGGTACATAATTGCAAAGAAGTCATCTTAATCATTCGGCCACACAGGATTCATGTGTCTAAGATTACATCGTCCAACATGCATCCTAACCAATCAGATGACAGTTTATTTCTCTGATGCCCTTACATACTAACTTCAAGCAATAATGCATTTTATGCTAAAACATTGCAACAAGTCATTAGCATGTCCAAATATATGTTACAATATTTATTCTCGCTCACTGCAATCTTAATTTAAAACCCAATTGAAGCCAACTTTGCCTTTCATTTTTTTAGGTCAATAAATAAGATAACAATGAAATTTTTCATCCCACTCTTCCTTCCATACTTTCTCTCTCTCTCTCTCTCACACACACACACATACTGTATCAGCTCAGAGAAAATGAAGGTGGGACTGAGATAAATAGTAATATGCTATGCTTAAGGTGGTGAGCTGGCAGGATCGTTAGCATGCCAGGCAAAATGCTTAGTAGCATTTTTTCTGATTTAACATTCTGAGTTCAATTACCACTAGGCTCAATTTTTGCCTTTCGTCCTTTCAGGGTTGATGAAGTAAGTACCAGTTGAACACTAGGGTCAATGTAATTGATTTACCCTCTGCCCCAAAATCACTGGCCTTGTGCCAGGATTTGAAACCAATTTGCTGTACTTGAGAAGACTCATTCAACTCAGTAGAAGTGAGGTTTTGTCAAACCTCCTTCTACAACTCATCTTCTAACATCCATACTTCCATCAATCTTTTATGTTACACTATTTCCATCCTTCGCTGCCCCCCCCCCCACTGAACTGATAGTCTCTGTCTCCAACTCATTCACTATCTCTTATCATCTGTCACACCATTCATATTCAGCACACTTACCTACACATCCACCTTTCCTTCTCCTTTATCCTATTCTATCTCTCACAAATTCACATTGTACCTTGACCTCACACATCTCTCTCTCTCTCTCACTCACTCACTCTCTCTCTGTCATTCTCTCTCATTCTCCCTCTCTCTCTCATCCTCCCTCTTTCTCTCTCTTTCTTTCCAGAATACCAGAAAGGCGCACCATCACATCCTTGGCCAGCCATGTACGGTGCTTAAAAAAGAAAGAAACCCCATACCTAATTAAATGGAAGCTCCTTGAACAACCAGGGCTTATACAAACAGGATCAAACTATATAAGATTTGCTTACCTGAGAGGGCCAGAATCCTAAAGCAAACTCATTTGACCCAGAGACCTTTTTAATCTCTAGGAAAGAGGTATTCAGTCAATGCCCACATCTAAAATGTTTCCTACTTCAGACTTGGAATTCCCCATTAACTGAATAGTCCCACCACAACTCCTTCGAATAGCCAGAGCCAATGGAAGAGGGATAACCTTGACGGTTATTTTTTTTGTTTACAAGCTAACTGACCATTACATAGTTTTTCCTCCAATTCTAAAGAGGTTATGTGCCTTCAACCATTTGAGTCTGACGAGTTGTCTATACTGCTAAGCCATACTTACCTGTAGAACACTTGCTAAGATATTGTTTATTAACTATACAACACACAAAGCTCTAAATTATAAATTTTTTATTTTCTCTTTTAGTCTGGAAAGAAAGTGGTAGGTGGGAGTGAAGGTTGAAGGTATTCTCAAACTAGGGTCGTACCACAAATGATTGCAACCCAGAGGATTCTACTAAAGACACTCAATGTATCAGGCAGTGGGATTTGAACTCAGAACTCAAAGAGTTAAAATAAGTGCCATAAAGCATCTGGTCTGATATTCTTTTTGTGTGTGTTTGTGTGTGTATATGTTTGTGTGTGTTGGTGAGCACCCTTGTCTATATAAGCATCATCATCATTCTACCAAAGTCTTTGATTTCCAATCTTCTTTGGAAACAATATTTCTGGCCATGGAGAAATATCATCTTGGTTGGAAACTGGTGAGGGATGGTCATAGGAAGGGCATCCGATCATAGAAAATCCACTTCAATAAATTCCATCTGACCCATGCAAGCAGGAAAACATGGATGTTAGATGATGATGACAATGATGATGATGATGATGATGATGATGATATAACTTCTGTATGAATTTAATTTAAAGAAAATATCATAAAACAGTATAAACTTGTTCCCAAAGGCACAGATGTGGCTATGTGGTAAGAAATTTGCTTCTTAACCACATTGTTCTGAGTTCAGTTTCACTGTGGGCAAGTCTCTTCTATTATAGCCTAGGGCCAACCAAAGCCTTGTGAGTAGATTTAATAGACAGAAACCGAAAGAAGGCCATTGTGTGTGTGTGTGTGCGTGCATGCATGTGTGTTTGTGTGTGTGTGTGTGCATGCATGCTTGTGTGTGAGCACTTGTGTCTTTGTGTCTGTATTTATCCCCAACTACCACTTGACAACCAGTGTTGACGTGTTCCCATCCCCGTAACTTAGCAGATCATCAAAAGAGACTAGTAGAATAATTCATCAGGCTTTAAAAATAAAAAAATTACTATACTAGGGTCAATTCATTCAAAGTGGTGCTCCAGCATGGCCACAATGTGTAATAAGTGAAACAAATTACAGATAGAAGATAAAATGAGTTCTTAAATTTCATAAACAAAAATAATTTGGCTCAGAACAGAATTCAAACAAGAATGTTTTCAAAATTTAGTCAATCAACAATGACAGGTGCCTAGAACACCTTATGACAGACATTATATAACTTACTGTTATAAACATTTCCCAAAAAATCAACAAATTAGGACTACAGAAAACTCTGGATAGGTTTTGACAATTTCCAAACTTATTTATTCATAATACCTTTTAAAATTATCAACAAATTCAAGGACAGAGTTGTATTATTATATGAGTGGCAGAAAAATAAAACTGCCAAATACAAAATGGGTATGTTTTAAGAAATGCATCTGGATTTCAAAAACAGCATAATGGACGTTTTGATTGGATGAAAAATTGTGATAAATAAAATGCAAAGTTGATAAGAGAGCTTCGTCATCATCATCATTATCATCATATATCTCTTGGCATATAAAACAAGCATTAATGTCATTAATGTATGTGTATAAATAATATCATATTATAAAATAATGGCATAAAATTGTAGTTATAGTTTTATATTCAGGTCATAGTGGAGATAAAACACATGTATGTCAATAAGTATATTGTTCTTGATGGTGGTGAGTTGGCAGAAACTTTAGCACACCGGGCAAAATGCTTAGCGGTATTTCGTTTGCTGTTATGTTCTGAGTTCAAATTCCACCGACATAGACTTTGCTTTTCATCCTTTCGGGGCCGATTAAATAAGTACCAGTTAGACACTGGGATTGATGTAATTGACTTAATCCCTTTGTCTGTCCTTGTTTGTCCCCTCTATGCTTAGTCCCTTGTGGGCAATAAAGAAATAAATAAGTATATTCTTTTACTTGATTCAGTCATTTGACTGTAGCCATTCTGGAGCACCTCCTTTAGTCGAACAAATCAACCCCAGGACTAATTCTTTGTAAGCCTAGTATTTATTCTATCAGTCCATTTTGCTGACCTACTAAGTTACAGAGACATAAACACACCAGCATCATTTGTCAAGCGATGTTGGGAGGACAAATCCCCTCAC
Source organism: Octopus bimaculoides (assembly GCF_046866305.1). Lineage (NCBI taxonomy): Eukaryota > Metazoa > Mollusca > Cephalopoda > Octopoda > Octopodidae > Octopus > Octopus bimaculoides. The sequence goes on from NC_142935.1 coordinate 28,705,864, forward strand.
AAGGCTTTGGTCAGGCCCAAAGCTATAGTAGAAGACACTTGCCTAAGTTGCCACTCAGTGGGACTGAACCCAGAACCATGTGGTTAGTGAGCAAGCTACTTTATTTCATTTAATTGGCTATAAAAGCCGTGCATAGAGGTAGTAGCTGCAGGCTGGACAAAGACACAATAATGAGGGAATGAAAGAAATGGTTGGTTGGTTGGAGAAACAAACAATGCCTGCTGATTATTGCATTCTCGAAAATGCTACTTACCACACAGTCATTCTGGCACCTTAAAATACAGAAAGCATATTTGATATTTTAAGCTACCTTTGTTTTCTGAAATTTATTAATAGGATTATGTGGCTTGTATTCTTCACACAGAGCCGTCGTTTGATGTCCCCTCGTCTGACCACAATGGACAGAAGGGAGTGTGGAATGCAGAACTATTTAGTTACTTCTGAAGTCCTAGGACCTACGAATGATTAGAATGGTCTGTTGCTAGGTTACTCACCTGCATGCAGGAAGGACTAGTTTTAACAAAACTGTCTTACCTCTGGAAATCACGGAATGGAACTAGATATAACGTGTTTGACCCAGAGATTGAACTCACACCTATTAACCCATTAGTGTACCCTCCAATTAACCAACGCTTATATCCACTCACCCATTCTCCTGTATGACAACGAGAATTGAAAATTATGAGTTTTAAACCTAACTTGTTTCGTTTCTGTAAATGAGGATTAAAGTACCCGGTTTTATTCAAGATTCGTGTAGGCCGTATACGGTTTCTACTGATTGTTCTGCTTGCGTTGGGAGGTCGGTGAACACACGCGAAAGAGCTGCCGTAGCAAATGTCTTAATTTTTGGATTGGATTATTTCAGGGGCGATAACTCGATCATTATATTTTTAAAATAAGGCCCAGAACATTAATAAGTAATCATTCTTGGTTTCCTTTCTTTCTTTCTCTCTCTCTCTCTCTCTCTCTCTCTCTCTCTCTCTCTCTCACTCACTAGCTCTCCCCCTCCTCTCTCTCTCTCTCTCACTCACTCGCTCTCTCCCTCTTTCTCTCTCTCACTTGCCACCTCAAAAGAGTGTTATTAATTATCTAAAAGATAAATAATAAGAAAACTTAAAAAGAAGAATTGTATCCCCCCCCTCTCCTACTTCTAACCCTTTAGCATTGAAACCAGCCATATCCAGCCCAAAATCTTCTACCTGTTTTATGCTCAAACTAACCAGATCTGGCCTCTCACCCCGACCTGACAATGTCATTCAAATCATAAACAATCACATCATAGAAATCTCAAAGCTACAAAATAATGCACGACTAATTCAAAAGAATATGAATGAACAGAGTACCCCCTTCAATCATGAATGACCATGGGATTGCACCTAGAAGCTTACCCTTCAAGGTACAAGTCTGAGCAAGATTGTTTATGGAAGACTAGTTGTCACCTATGCATACCAGCCTCCTCCTCTCCATGCCACCGGTGTTATCCAAGGGAAAGACAGAGGCCGATACAGCTTGGCACCAGTGACGTCGCAACTCATTTTTACAGCTGCATGAACTGGGGCAATGTGAAATAAAGTGTCTTGCTCAAGAACACAACACACAGCCTGGTCTAGGAATCGAACTCACTATCACATGATTGTGGGCCCAACGCTCTAATCACTGAGCAATGTGACTTCACTATGAAGGAATATACAATAACATTTGACAGAGTAATATGAATGCTAAAGGGTTAAGGAACAATAATTACAAAGAGGTGAGGCTCTATCACTCTTTTTGTTTTGTTTTGTTTTTAACGTTGGATTGTGAAGCACTTAGAAACAAGGAGAGAATCTCTTTTGTTAAAAAAAAAATAAATAAATTTTTCAACCCTATATTTATGAATTTTTAACATAATACTTGGATTTTTTTTTTTTTTTATGTTAAACCTTTTTCCATTACCCAATTAAATACGTTTATTGGAAGAAAAATATTAAACAACGAAATACGGAAGATATCAGATGCTCGTGAGAAACAATAAATATCGTAAAAACAATAAAAAGCATTATCTCATATTCTCTTGAATTTTATAAATTTGTATGTCAACATCACTAGAGAAATTTGATTTTCCTTCTTAATATCCAAAAAAGTACTTCAGCTTTGACTAGTAATTGAGTAGAGTCAGGGATAGGTCGCCCACACACGTTGGAATTTCTCTGTTTTGCACGATGGGGAGCAGTGTTTTAGTAAAAAAAATTTTCAGAAAATTATGAACCTTTTTCACCCCGACTACCACCACCAAACCGATTTTGGTCGATTTTGTGAACACTATGCACTTCAAAGCGAGGAGAAGAACCTCTTCATTAAAATGAGAGAAAGAGAGAGAAATTTTTCAACCTCATATTTATGAATTCTTATTAACATGATACATGGAATTTTTTTCTTGTTGTTAAACCATTTTCCATTACTCAATTAAATGTGCTTATGGAGAGAAAAATATTAAACAATGAAACAAGGAAAGTATCAGATGTTCGTGAGTTGTGCTAAAAACAACAGCTAAATCGACCTTAACTTTTTCCATAGTGAAATCATATTTATGACTGTTTCTCACCATGGTATATGGATTTTTTTTTAAAAACTTTAGCTGAAAAATCATCCCCGTCAAAACGGAGAAATTCCAATTTATGTGGGTGACCTGTCTCTGACGTCCGCCAGTAATTGATCCTTTACCAGATCGAAATATATCTGAAGCGGAACTTGAATGCAGAAATAGGAATGACGAAATCTTAAGCAAAACTATGTCAAATATTGATTTTGGCTGTCCTTGACAAGGGAGTTAACTCGGATCACAGTAATTTCCCTTGCATCTTGATTGCTTGTCTATTTTGTTTGATAAAAATAGTAATTGTATGATAACAATATAGCTCCAGACTATAAACATACCCTAATTTATCTTCAAGTTCTGACAGATATCATTTGTCGACTGAGATTGACAATATCTACCTTAATACACCAGAATCAGTTCAATGAATTATATCAGTTTCCCACAGGAAAGGTGTGAAGATTGAGGTGCGAAGAGGCAGAAGATTGAAAAGATTGGTGGGGGGGTGCATACTAAATTCCTGTCTTTCAAACCTTCACATATCCTCTACTGTAAAAGCCCATGTTTCACTGCTGTTTAGCATGGCTGTTTGCACACAGGCATTATACAATCCGCCTTTCACTCTGAGGGAAAGGCCCTTTATTACAAACAAAGGTAGAAGCTATCTGAACTTTGCCCAACTTATTCTTATTCTAGCAGTTCTGCTCTCAGAGCATCTACATCCACTACTGACTTGATAATGAAAGCTATCAACTACCTTTACGTATCCCCACCTCCACTGCTGACTTTTAGGTATCTGCACCGGCATTTGACAGAGTCTATTTTCTGCGTTTATTGTACTTGTGCATCTGCCACACACAATGACCATTTTCCTTGTTAACCTTCCTCTAATATTGCTGCACCTCTTATGTGTCCCAAGCTTGTACCGTGTACACGTCATGGAGTTTCTACCTTCACCTTTTCTATATATCAAGCAGGACCACCAACTTGAAGGGATTTAGGATTTGTCTGCTTTCCTACTAAAACTTTAGCTAAATTAACTCTAAAGCCATAAAAGATAAAGCAAATTTCTGGGCACATTTACTGCAAAACATTAGGAGCAACATTGGTAGGGAATTATTTATATGACCTACTTAGCTGTGACCTCATTAGCGGCAAGTGTGAGTTCTCTGAAAGCATAGTAGCCTGAGTAACAACAGGTTGGAAAAAATTAAAGGAACTACTAGCTCTGTGGGCAGCAAAGGGCTTCTTTCTTAGAGGAAAAAGGCAGATTGTGTATAAAGTGAGATGCTATATGATAGTGAGACATGGACCTCAAATTTGGAGAAGTTTTGAAGGCTTGAAAGAAATATGGTGAGCATGCTTTGCTGGGCATGTAATATTGGTGTGCATGAACAATAGTATAGAAATGATCTGGGAGAAAAGACAGAAATTGTATGTAATATGCAAGATGCAATAGGGCAGTGAGCTGGCAGAATTGTTAGGATGCCAGGCAAAATGCCTAGCAGTATTTCGTCTGCTGTTACGTTCTGAGTTCAAATTCCGCCGAGGTTGACTTTGCCTTTCATCCTTTCGGGGTCAATTAAACAAGTACCAGTTACACACTGGGGTTAATGGAATCGACTTAATCCCTTTGTCTGTACTTGTTTGTCCCCTCTATGTTTAGCCCCCTGTGGGCAATAAAGAAATAAATATGCAAGAGAGAACACACTGTGTTGAGACAGGTACATGATGTGTGTGTGGGTGACAAGAGCAGCAAAAACTTTCCAAGCATTTATAGTGGATGGTGCCTGTGGAAAAGAAAGACTTAGAAAGACAGAGGAAGAAGTGAGGAAAACTAATCTCAAGATGCCAAACCTCACAAAAGTGATGTATGCCCAACACTGAGAGGGTGCTCTGGATGGTATTATCCCCTCATTATTCAATGGTGCATCCTCAGGCTTACAGTGATACACTTATTTTAAAACTTCACTTCAGCATTATTACAAATTAGTGCCCACCCAGAATATACTGAAGCACCCACCCCCGGGCACCAAGGTCTGATAATGGGCCTAAAGTGATGGCAAGCATCCCTGACAATTAACAACATTCAGTACATGTGAGAACCTGCATTCTCATATAAAAATGTCAGATGGGACACTAAAACAGATAGAAATGGGAATTTGGATTTTCTCATTGCATTCATTCCCCCCCCCCCCCACCTCACAAGCCTTTATGATTTATTTCTGCTTTTCTTTCTCTTGCTGAGTCTCTCTTCATGGCTTTTCCCCATTTGAACACCTTCTTATCACCCTCTCTCTCTGACCCCACTCCACCTACCTGACATCCCTACCTCTCTTACTTCCACTAACCCTCTCTCCATAGCTTCTCTGGTTCCTTGTATCCCTCATCTCTATCTTCCACTCAGATCCACCCGTATAACATGGGACAGAAATAGCTCCATCTCTACCCAACTCATCCCCATAATACTGACCACTTTCTCTATATCTCTTTCTCACTAACCCCTGACACTAATCTTCCCCTTCCTTTTCCTCTTTTATTACTCCCCTATCCCCCACAACACCTTCATCTCTGTTCCCTTCTCCACTTTTACACTCACAACAATATATTTTCCCGCCACACCCAACTTATTATGACTTCTCTCAAAACCACACCTAAAGTCTCTCTCCTATTATCTTGTCATATGTTGGAGTCACGTAACTGGCACCTGTGCAGGTGGCAGATACAAGCACCTGTGCCGGTGTCATGTAAAAAGCACCCACTACACTCTTGGAATGGTTAGCATTAAGAAGGGCATCCAGTTGGAGAAACCAAACCAAAACCAGACTGGAGCCTGGTAAAGCTCTCTAGCTTACCAGTTCCAGTCAAACCATTTAACGCACGCCAGCACGGAAAGCAGATGCTAAATGATGATGATGGAGATGATGATGATGAGATCAAGATTTTTTTGGCAGTAATACTGCTTCTGTTGTTACTCTTTCATTCATTTACTCTTTTACTTGTTTCAGTCATTTGACTGTGGCCATGCTGGGGCACCGCCTTTAGTCAAGCAAATCGACCCCAGGACTTATTCTTTGTAAGCCTAGTACTTATTCTATCGGTCTCTTTTGCTGAACCGCTAAGTTACGGGGACCTAAACACACCAGCATCTGTTGTCAAGCGATGTTAGGAGGACAAACACAGACACACAAATATACGCACGCACATATATATATATATATATATATATATATATATATATATACGACGGGCTTCTTTCAGTTTCCGTCTACCAAATCCACTCACAAGGCTTTGGTCAGCCTGAGGCTATAGTAGAAGACACTTACCCAAGGTGCAACGCAGTAGAACTGAACCCAGAACCATGTGGTTCGTAAGCAAGCTACTTACCACACAGCCACTCCGACGCCTGTTAATAATTATTTTTAATAAGCTCACTGGCCATTTGCAATACCTGTGCCTGAGATTCTATATATAGTAGACAGGAAATTCAGCTGTTGTCATGCCGCTGGACAGCTGTGACTGAAGAACACGTAGCAGGGTGAAATCTTGTGATCTTATAGTTCCTATGGCCATAGCAGATGATTCTTGTTTGTCAATGATATAATTACATGTGCTTCTTTGCACCACAAACCCTTATGAGGGAATCCTCTCAGAGTAAATAATGCAGTATTCTGTGTTCTAACACAATCTCCACATTAAGCTGGAGATCAGGAGACCGAGATTACCCTTTGCTATTAATACTACTGGTGTCACTATAAATTATATGGACAGATAGATACATACATACATACATACATACATACATACATACATACATACATACATGCATACATGCATACATACATACATACATACATACATACATGCATACATACATGCATACATACATACATACATATGTGTAAATGTATATATATATATATATATATATATATACTGGACTCAGGAAACTATTTTGAATTATTTTTAAAATTATTTTAAAATTTAAGCTAATATATCTAATACTATTTGAAAGACACATAAGAGAGAAACTTTATTTTTATAATGTAAAGAATTAATATAGGATTTATATAGTTTATAATAATGGGTTTATCAAAGTTTAAGCAACTAATAAAAAAAAAAAGGTGATGGCGATAGTGATAGTGACAGTGAAGGTGGTGGTGGTGCTCATGATAATGATAATAAGTATCATCATCATCACCGCCATCATCATTGTCATCATAGTCATCACCACTATCATCATTGTCATCATCATCATCACATCTTCATCATTATCATCATCATCATCACCACCATCATCATTGTCATCATCGTCATCACATCTTCATCATTGTCGTCATCATCATTATCATCATCAGCATCGTTGTCATCCTGTATTCAAATAACCAATTCATTTGCTCTTCTTATGCTCTTATGAATGGCATGGATGTCACAACGAGCCCTTGTTATCAACAGGCTTCATATGTTAATGAGCATACTTGATAACGAGGTTAAAATTACAAACTTAATTAAACCCTTTTATATTCATATATATATATATATATATATATATATATATATATATATATATTCGAATAATGACCGTGATGCTGAAAATCAAATATACATGAAAATAAAATAGCTTAATTAAATTAATCAGTTAATCTTTTGTTGTTAGCTTTATTCATCAACCAATCATCAGTCGTCTTGATTTCAAGAGATAGTTTTGTGTTATGGCATTCATGTCTGTCTCAAAAGTAAAAGCAGAGTATTAGAAGACCGAGCGAATTTGTGATGATCAAACATTCAACCTAAATTTCTTTCTTTGAAGAAGAGTATATGGAGTTATCAGTTTAGTCCGCGATTAACAAAACGGCAGCATATCATTTAACAATGGTTTTATTTACATTGTATATTAGTCAATAAATCAATGTAGTTGTGACAAGCCATGCTAATCCTTTTAGATGGTGCTTCTGATATGAAGTTTTGATTTTGACGTCAGGGAAATAATACGCACAAATGATGCAAACAGAACAGATGAATGCTACGAATGAACTCTAAGAAATGAAAGTCACAAATAAACTTGATGTGTGTGCGCGCACGTGCATGCATGTGTGTGTGTGTGTGTGTGTGTGTGTGTGCATGTGTGTGTGCATGTGTGTGCGCTTGTGTGTGTAGAGTTGGTGACCAATATTTTTAGACCGAGTCGGCCACTGTACATACATACATACATACATACATATGTGTATGTGTACATAAATCTCTCTCTCTTTCTATCTATCTACACACATACACACACACACATAAATATATAAACGTATATATTTATCATCGTTATTTTAAAATCCTATTTTCCATGCCCACATGGGTTGGATAAAATATGTCAGGATGGATTTTCTACAGGCAGATGCCTTTCCTGCCATCAACACTCAGTTTCCAAATAAGGTAACATTTCCCCATGACTAGACATGAAGGACATCACTTGCATGAGAGTGAGGAGGGAGAGAAAGAGAGGAGAAGAGAAGAATGAAAAAATACACATGTCCCCTGCCCTGGTTGATTTTTTTTTTTTTTTAGTGAATAGCTATTTGGTTATTGGTTGTTGCAGAATGTTATGTTTGCAGGTTTGGTTGTCAAACAACAACTGATATTGAATTTAGCCTAACTTAATGCATGACTGCGTCAGTCCTCTGTTTTCCTCTGTCCATTATTTGTCAATGTCTGCCTGACAATCTTTCTCTTCTCTCTTTAAACCTGATCTCTCTTTTTGTACTCCAGAACAAGTTTGATTGGACGAATTTGTTCTGACATCACTCAAAAAGGTGAGGCATATTTCTATGTAATTTTATTGACCACAAGTTTGCTGACGTCATTACTCAACCTGAAGATCCTATTTTTAGTTCATTAAAATTTTCAGAAATGGAAAGCAAAAGTTCAGGTTCAAATTCAAGTAGAGAACTGCTACAGTATCGTTGCTGCTGCGTCAACTTGTACTCCATGATCTGGTACTGCATACCTGGGTTGTTTCAATTGGCCCTGCCAGTCTGGGCTAAGCTGGGCTGAGCTGAATGCCAATGATCCCTACAAGCAATTTCAGCTCGTAATCCCTTCTCAGCAGCAATAATTGTTAGTATAACACCAGCAGCTTGATTGCTTAAAAAATGTGATGATCTAGGCCAAAGGTTCTCAACCATTTTTCATCTATGGACCCCTTTGATTATTATTTTATTCTGGTGGGCCCCCTTAGCCATTTAATGTTCGAAATCTAGTTTTATAAACACTTCATACAAAATTCCTATATTGGATAGACAGTACTATTCTTTCTAAGGTGGCGAGCTGGCAGAAACGTTAGCACGCCAGGTGAAATGCTTAATGGTATTTCGTCTGCCGCTACGTTCTGAGTTCAAATTCTGCCAAGGTTGACTTTGCCTTTCATCCTTTCGTGGTTGATAAATTAAGTACCAGTTACGCACTGGGGTCAATATAATCGACTTAATCCCATTGTCTGTCCTTGTTTGTCCCCTCTATGTTTAGCCCTTTGTGGGTAATAAAAAAATAAGAAACGTTAGCATGCCAGGCGAAATGCTTAGCGATATTTCATCTGTCTTTACATTCTGATTTAAAATTCCGCCGGGGTCAACTTTGCCTTTCATCCTTTCGGGGTCGATAAATTAAGTACCAGTTACATACTGGGGTTGATCTAATCGACTGGCCCCTCCCCTCCCCAAATAATTTGGGCCTTGTGCCTAGAGTAGAAAAGTAATATTCTTTCTACTATCAGCACATGGAGAGGGAACTAGTCAATTATACTGATCCCATTTCTCAACTGTGACTTATTTTTTTTGATCCTGAAAGAATGAAAAGTAAGGTCAACCTTGACAAAATTTGAACTCAGAACATAAAGCTGGAATAAATACTACTCAGTATTTCGTTTGGCAAACTAACAACTCTGCAGATTGCTGCCTCTGAAAAGATGGTAATATTGAATATTAAGGCAGTGAGCTGTCAGAATTGTTAGTACACCAGGCAAAATGGTTCAAATTCCACCAGGGTCATCTTTGCCTTTCATCCTTTCGGAGTCCATAAAATAATTACCAGTTGGGGTCAATCTAATCAACTTACCCACTTCCTCGAAATTGTTGGCCTTGTGCCAAAATTCGAAAGCAATATTGAATAGACAATTACATTGAATCAGCAATGATCTTGTAATGAAGGAATCATTGTACATTTGATGATGTACGTGTCATGTATACCATGGCAAACAATGAAAAATTAAAATACTTTTAATATGGCCAAATGGGAGTGATTGTGACTTAAGGGTAAATATGGTGCCAGCCAGTTTACTTCTTTTCTTCATTAGAGTAAATATTTTTTTGTCTTCCTCCTTTCTTAGAATCTGTTGTGATAGTCTATGACACATTGTTGATCTCTGTTGTTCCCTGCAAATGAAGAATTTTTTCTCTCTTAACTGTTATCCTGTTAATATAAAACATTGCTCTATTTCTTAATACAAAATTTTACTATTTGACATCAGTTAATGAAAGATAAATAAAGTAAACAAAATATTTTTCCATGCAATGGCACATGTTCAGTAAAGTTGGCAGACCAAATGAAATGAGGCCATAAGCCAGATTTGACTTGCAGGTCTCAGGGTTTGCCAACCTTTGCATAACACCTTCACACAACTTAGTGAGACTGTTTTGTATTCACAGTGTACACTGCATATGGAAACCACAAACTAGCAAACTACTTCATTGGTAAACTTTCACAAACTTTAGCACGTTGTTTGGATGTGGGGCACCACCTTGAGGGGTTTCCAGTATTTGGTTTTTTTGGGGGGGTTTTTCGCACTTATTCAACAAATTTCTTCTTGTTGAACTTTTAAATTACAATGGCATAAACAAACCAATACTGATTGTCGAGTGGCGGTGGTGGTAGTAGTGGTGGTGGCGGTGGTGGTGGAGGAGGTGGTGGTGGTGGTTGTGGTGGTGGTGGTGGCGGCGGCGGTGGCAGTGGTTGTGGAGGAAAAACACAAATGCACATACATACATGCATGTATACATACATACATACATACATATATGATGATGGCCATCCACTCGTGACTGAGGAACACCATTGCTAACCTTTAGGGACATTGTGCACTCTAGGACTAACTTATATTTTGCTTTTGCAGCTCCGTTGATGGCCACTGAGCCCTGCTCTTGACAAGCATACATGACTGCAAACATTGCAAGCCAAGCTTCCCCCATTCTCTATGCTAGCAGTGCACTTTCAAGTAGCACGCTTAAATTCTTCATGCGGAATACGTGCTCTTTCGAAGGTGTTAACCCCACTCCTTAACCTGTTTCCTCCATCTGTGGCAATGACAGGCATTGCTCTCCCAGTCAGTGTCCTGCATATTACAGGCCTTTAATGAGGACTTGACGCAGTCCTTAAATCTCAGCCTACATACATACATACATACATGATTACTGCAGCCCCTATTTGTTCCATGTACTTCTCAAGATTTTTACTCACTGTTCCCAGGGCTCCGACAGTTATTGGTACTACTACCGCCTTTTTCATCAACCACAACTGCTTAACTTCCCAAGCCAACCTGTCATATCTATCGACTTTTCTTTCTTCCTTATCACATGCCTTGTTGTCAGCTGAGCATGCTATATCTATGATTCACCATAGTTTGTTTTCTTTCTCAATTTACTCTCTTTACTCTTTTACTTGTTTCAGTCATTTGACTGCAGCCATGCTGGAGCACCGCCTTTAGTCAAGCAAATCGACCCCAGGACTTATTCTTTGGAAGCCTAGTACTTATTCTATCGGTCTTTTGCCGAACCGCTAAGTTACGGGGACGTAAACACACTAGCATCGGTTGTCGAGCAATGTTGGGGGGGGACAAACACATACACACATATATATACGTATATACAACAGACTTCTTTCAGTTTCCGTCTACCAAATCCATTCACAAGGCTTTGGTTGGCCCGAAGCTATAGCAGAAGACACTTGCCCAAGGTGCCAAGCAGTGGGACTGAAACTAGAACCATGTGGTTGGTAAGCAAGCTACTTACCACACAGCCACTCCTGCACCTATATATATATATATATATATATATATATATATATATATATATATATATATATATATATATATATATATATATATATATATATATATATATATATATATATATATATATATATATATATATATATATATATATAATATATATATATATATATATATACATATACATACATATACACACACACATATATATATATGTATGTATGTATGTATGTATATACTTAGATAAAGATAGCTATGGCTGGTCTATGGAGTTACCCTGGGTTTCATGTCCATAAAGCGCTTAGCTTTATGCTGTTTCTTCAGACCCAAATGGCCAGTGACCAGTAGTTGGTCTGTGTGTTTCTCTCTAGGGGTTCATTACTCAATAAGCAATTTGATTAATATGTAAGAATATTAACCTTTCTATTTTGAGGGCAGAGTTTGTGGGTTATGTTTTTATGAATATTTTTTTTCAATTCTGTTTCAAACATAGGTATCTTATATATTATTTCAGGCCTATAGATATATATGAAAGTTGGGCATTATAAAAAGTGCATATATGTCCAATGACCAAGTTTTGAAATACTGGACTAGATTTTGAACCTTTGACCTTTACATTATCAAATTAAAGGATTGAATCCAGTAAAACCAAAAATAATTGAAATTACTGGTATATCCTCTACTTCCTTACATCCTTTTGTGAACCACTTAAAAACAATCTCATGATCCAATGGGGACACACCTAGAAATACAAACACCACCTTACAAAGTTCTATATGTATGAATAAATTCTAAACACTAAGATAACCCCAATTTAATCAATAAAACCTTCTCAAAAACATCTCTCCACCACAACGCAGCTTTCAACTTAATTACTATTCCACTCATACCATTGGTGTGCCAGAAGAAATGTGTGTGCTGGAATTTTTAAAGACATAGGTGTAGGCATGGCTATGTGGTAAGAAGCTTGCTTCCTAACCATATGGTTCCAGGTTCAGTCCCACTGCATGGCGCCTTAGGTGAGTGTCTTCTACTATAGCCTCGGATCAACCAAAGCCTTGTGAGTGGATTTGGTAGAGGGAAACTGAAAGAAGCCCATTGTATATATATATCATCATCATCATCATCATCATCGTTTAACGTCCGCTTTCCATGCTAGCATGGGTTGGACGATTTGACTGAGGACTGGTGAAACCGGATGGCAACACCAGGCTCCAGTCTGATTTGGCAGAGTTTCTACAGCTGGATGCCCTTCCTAACGCCAACCACTCAGAGAGTGTAGTGGGTGCTTTTACGTGTCACCCGCACGAAAACGGCCACGCTCGAAATGGTGTCTTTTATGTGCCACCCGCACAAGCCAGTCCAGGGGCACTGGCAACGATCTCGCTCGAAAATCCTACAGGAGCCAGTCAGGCGGTACTGGCAACGGCCACACTCAAAATGGTGCATCTCATGTGCCACCCGCACAAGAACCAGTCCAGGGGCACTGGCAACGATCTTACTTGGCTTGCTGGGTCTTCTCACGCACAGCCCATTTCCAAAGGTCTCGGTCCGTAGTCATCGCCTCGGTGAGGCCCAATGTACGAAGGTCTTGCCTCACCACCTCAGCCCAGGTCTTCCTGGGCCTACCTCTTCCACGGGTTCCCTCAACTGTTAGGGTGTGGCACTTTTTCACGCAGCTATCCTCCTCCATTCTCACCACATGTCCATACCAGCGCAATCGTCTCTCTTGCACGCCACAACTGATGCTTCTAATGTTCAGCTTTTCTCTCAAGATACTTACACTCTGACGGGTATTCACATTGACATTACACATCCAACGGAGCATACTGGCTTCATTCCTTGCGAGCTTACGTATGTCCTCAGCAGTTACAGCCCATGTTTCACTGCCATGTAGCATGGTTGTTCGTACGCATGCGTCATACAGTCTGCCTTTTACTCTGAGTGAGAGTCCCTTTGTCGCCAGCAGGGGTAAGAGCTCTCTAAACTTTGCCCAGGCTATTCTTATTCTAGCAGCTACACTTTCAGCGCACCCACCCCCACTACTAACTTGGTCGCCCAGATAGCGGAAGCTATCGACTACCTCTAGTTTTTCACCCTGGAATGAGATAGAAGTTGTTTCCTGTTTGTTTGCAGTCTTTATTGCACCTGAACATCTGCCACAAACAAAAACTAACTTGCTAGTTAACCTGCCTTTGATGTTGCTGCACCTCTTATGTGTCCATAGCTTGCACCGGGTACATCTTATAGAGTTACTACCTACTCCTTTTCTACATACTGAGCAGGGCCATCTACCTGAAGGGGTTTGTGTTTTATCTACCTTCCTACTTATTAGGATTTTGGTTTTAGCTAGGTTGACTCTAAGGCCCTTCAATTCTAGACCTTGCTTCCACACCTGAAACTTCTCCTCTAGTTCTGATAGTGACTCCGCAATTAGGGCAAGGTCATCAGCATAGAGGAGCTCCCAGGGGCAACCTGTCTTGAACTCCTCTGTGATTGCCTGGAGGACTATGGTAAATAATAGGGGGCTGAGGACGGAACCTTGGTGGACCCCTACCTCTACCCGGAATTCATTGCTGTACTCATTTCCAACCCTCACCTTACTGGCCGCATCTCTGTACATGGCTCGCACAGCTCTCACTAGCCATTCTTCTATCCCAAGTTTCCTCATTGACCACCAGATAAGGGATCGGGGGACCCTGTCAAAGGCTTTCTCCATGTCAACGAAAGCCAGGTACAGAGGTTTATCCTTGGCTAGGTATTTCTCTTGCAACTGTCTCACTAGAAATAAGGCATCAGTAGTGCTTTTACCTGGCACGAACCCAAACTGCATCTCATCTAAATTGATTCGCTCCCTAATTAGTTGGGCTATGACCCTCTCTGTAACTTATAAATAATTTAGAGAAAAGAACCACAATTCTTGAACTCATCCATGAAAATCCACTGTCACATATAGAAAAATTTAATAAGTAAATACACTAAAAATGTATTTTTATTATAGATCTTTTTAGTGTATTTACTTATTAAATTTTTCTATATGTGACTGTGGATTTTCATGGATGAGTTCAGGAATTGTGGTTCTTTTCTCTAAAATATATATTATATATTGCGAAACTTAATTTAATTTTAATTTTGGTGAATTAATTTAAATTGAATTTTTACCTGTAAATTTGGATTTTTATCCCTAATATTATTATCATAATTATATATATATATAGTCAACTGCTACAAAGGTAAAGGGGACGCTTTAGATACAAATAATTACAGAGGCATCAAGCTGTTAGATCAGGTTATGAAAGTTACAGAGAGGGTCATAGCCCAACTAATTAGGGAGCGAATCAATTTAGATGAGATGCAGTTTGGGTTCGTGCCAGGTAAAAGCACTACTGATGCCTTATTTCTAGTGAGACAGTTGCAAGAGAAATACCTAGCTAAGGATAAACCTCTGTACCTGGCTTTCGTTGACATGGAGAAAGCCTTTGACAGGGTCCCCCGATCCCTTATCTGGTGGTCAATGAGGAAACTTGGGATAGAAGAATGGTTAGTGAGAGCTGTGCGAGCCATGTACAGAGATGCTGCCAGTAAGGTGAGGGTTGGAAATGAGTACAGCAATGAATTCCGGGTAGAGGTAGGGGTCCACCAAGGTTCCGTCCTCAGCCCCCTATTATTTACCATAGTCCTCCAGGCAATCACAGAGGAGTTCAAGACAGGTTGCCCCTGGGAGCTCCTCTATGCTGATGACCTTGCCCTAATTGCGGAGTCACTATCAGAACTAGAGGAGAAGTTTCAGGTGTGGAAGCAAGGTCTAGAATTGAAGGGCCTTAGAGTCAACCTAGCTAAAACCAAAATCCTAATAAGTAGGAAGGTAGATAAAACACAAACCCCTTCAGGTAGATGGCCCTGCTCAGTATGTAGAAAAGGAGTAGGTAGTAACTCTATAAGATGTACCAGGTGCAAGCTATGGATACATAAGAGGTGCAGCAACATCAAAGGCAGGTTAACTAGCAAGTTAGTTTTTGTTTGTGGCAGATGTTCAGGTGCAATAAAGACTGCAAACAAACAGGAAACAACTTCTATCTCATTCCAGGGTGAAAAACTAGAGGTAGTCGATAGCTTCCGCTATCTGGGCGACCAAGTTAGTAGTGGGGGTGGGTGCGCTGAAAGTGTAGCTGCTAGAATAAGAATAGCCTGGGCAAAGTTTAGAGAGCTCTTACCCCTGCTGGCGACAAAGGGACTCTCACTCAGAGTAAAAGGCAGACTGTATGACGCATGCGTACGAACAACCATGCTACATGGCAGTGAAACATGGGCTGTAACTGCTGAGGACATACGTAAGCTCGCAAGGAATGAAGCCAGTATGCTCCGTTGGATGTGTAATGTCAATGTGAATACCCGTCAGAGTGTAAGTATCTTGAGAGAAAAGCTGAACATTAGAAGCATCAGTTGTGGCGTGCAAGAGAGACGATTGCGCTGGTATGGACATGTGGTGAGAATGGAGGAGGATAGCTGCGTGAAAAAGTGCCACACCCTAACAGTTGAGGGAACCCGTGGAAGAGGTAGGCCCAGGAAGACCTGGGCTGAGGTGGTGAGGCAAGACCTTCGTACATTGAGCCTCACCGAGGCGATGACTACGGACCGAGACCTTTGGAAATGGGCTGTGCGTGAGAAGACCCGGCAAGCCAAGTAAGATCGTTGCCAGTGCCCCTGGACTGGTTCTTGTGCGGTTGGCACATGAGATGCACCATTTTGAGCGTGGCCATTGCCAGTACCGCCTGACTGGCTCCTGTAGGATTTTCGAGCGAGATCGTTGCCAGTGCCCCTGGACTGGCTTGTGCGGGTGGCACATAAAAGACACCATTTCGAGCGTGGCCGTTTTCGTGCGGGTGACACGTAAAAGCACCCACTACACTCTCTGAGTGGTTGGCGTTAGGAAGGGCATCCAGCTGTAGAAACTCTGCCAAATCAGACTGGAGCCTGGTGTTGCCATCCGGTTTCACCAGTCCTCAGTCAAATCGTCCAACCCATGCTAGCATGGAAAGCGGACGTTAAACGATGATGATGATGATGATGATATATATATATATATATATAGATTAGTCAAACTAATCGACCCCAGTATTTATTCTTTGCAAGCCTAGTATTTATTCTATCAATCTCTTTTGTTGAACTGCTAAGTTATGGGGACATAAACACACCAACATCAGTTGTCAAATGATGGTGGCGGGGACAGACACACAAATACGTACATACATACGATGGACTTCTTTCAGTTTCCGTCTACCAAATCCACTAACAAGGCCTTGGTCGGCCCGAGGCTACAGTAAAAGACACTTGCCCGTGGTGCCACTCAGTGGGACTGAATTCGGAACTATGAGGTTTGGGAAGCAAGCTTCTTACCACAACCACTCCAGTACCTATGTGCCTATATAGTATATTGTCAATGTGTTCTGTTGTATATTCATGAGTTCCAGTCCTATTGAATTCAATTAGATATGCTGGCAGGGTATTGAAATCGATTTAATTGACAATGCTTCCCCCACCCCCATTAAAAACATATGCCACATTAGAAATAAGAATGAAAAATTGATTCAGTATTTAGCAGATTGATTTCTCACACAACCACAAGCTCAGCTCAACACCATCTTATCCTGATTAACACAGGAAGAGAAATGTCATTGTGTCATATCTTTCTCCAAGATATTATTACAAATATAACTTAATTAAAATGGTTACAAAAGAGGTGAAAAAATGTCACAAACTCAGATCTCAAAGCATGTATTTCTGTATCAATCAACACCAATAGTGAATTGAAAAAGCCTACAACTTTATTGATGTGCCCAAAACACCTGTAACACTTTTTTACTATTTATAATATTACAGCTGTGTTCTTTGATCTAATAACTAACGATCCCACGAAATCATGTGAACATATGTTCTCATGTGAGTGTGAGAATGTTTGAGCCCACGCCTACACAAGCATGCGTTTGTGTGTATTTATATGTGCTTATATTCTTCAAAGTTAATTTCACCGAAGGAAAAAAAAAAAAAATAGACGCAATTAAAAAATGCTAAATTTTTTATTGTAGCATAAAGCTTCAGATGTTCAAGAGAGAAAGAAACGAGAGGTTTTGGGTTTTACATGCTTCTTTGAAAGACATAAGCTATGTAAGTGAAAGTGGTTTTGGTTGCGAAGCTGGAATAGGTTAGCGATTTTGGTCATCAGAGCTTTAGTGAGTCTTCCATGTCCTAAACGACGGACATGGAAAATATGTGGTGATTTGACTTGCTAGAAATAGAAGCTATTTCTCTCTCAACTCATCCCTGAACGTAGTAAAAAGAACGGAGACAATAATGCAATTTTAGATATGTAGCGTCCGAGAAAGGATGGCATCGTCACGACTGGAACACGTTCAACAAATTTCTACTCAGTTAGGACTGACGTAAGCCAATATCACTGCAAATCCTAATTCTTTTAAAGACATGTCTTAGATAAAATTGAATAAGACCTATCATAAAATTATATATTTATATATATATAAAACTTAATGTAAATTTCTTATGTAGCACGAAGATTCAAATTTAGAGACATGAAATAAGACGGTTTAATAATCCTGCCCCTTTAGGGCAGGGCGTTGACGAGTTGTTTTTACCAGGAATCGAACCTGGTTTCACATTCGGCTCACTGCTCTCTCTCTCTCTCTCTCTCTCTGTATAAGAAGGGGGGAAAAGAGTTATAGAATGTATAAGGAATTGAAATAAGTCACGATGACTAAATAAGTAAATAAAAAGCTGAGACGTGTGAAAGATGGCTCTTGAAGAAAGGGGAGAGGGCACGGTGAAAGTCAGCCGGCTGTCAAAAATATTGCCAACAAGACAAAATGCCGAACACGCAAACCATGTTACGTCACGAGAGAAAAAATGGCCATAATGCTTGTTAGCAGCAGTAATAGTTGCAGTGACAGCAACCCAGAGAAAGGATCAGCCAACATATGCCTTATCAGAAATTTAAAAAAAAAAACCATTTACTTCCTAAACTTTCACACAGTCACAAATATAATCTATATATATATATATATACACATGTATACAGCTGTATATATGCAAGAGTCTGTGCTTGGGAGACGTGTGTAATTAGAAACAACACGTGTCACAGTTTCATTGAATTATTGTCAGTTATCTCCCCTGTTTCTGCTGACGATCTCGTTGCTAATGTTGATTTTGTGTCACTGCTACCACGGTGTTTAATATTGCTGTGCCTATCACCCTGTTAAAAAAAAATTACTGCTACCACGTCTTTGACAACTACTACTACTATTACTACTATCGCCTCACAAACACACGTAGCTACTGCAACTACCATCACCGTCATCATTGTCCTTAGTAGTGTATGAAGCGGAGTTGACTACTACTGCTACTCCAGTTGATAGTATTGCTTTGACCAGTACTCACCTTGAAATTACTACCACGCCGACTAATTTTGCTGCAACCCTCACTATATCGTTGCCTACGACCGCTACCGTTGTTAGTACTCCTACCACTCCCAATTGCTACTGTCGTTGCTGCTGCTGCTGTTGTTACTCCACCTCAACGGCTGTACGAACATAACCATATGGCCCAGCAGCAGCAGCGAGCACAACATCATCAGCGTCGGATGAGGTGAGGAGAAGGAAGATCGGACTCCCAAAACTAACACACAGACACATTTTCCTAGCGATACAGAAAAAAAAAAAAAAAGGGAGAGAGAGACCTTGAAAGGATCAACAAACGACCGACACCGCCCGGACACCCTCCCCTTTTTTTATAATAATCCTCTGACCGAACCAACCATTTGAAAGTAATCAAGACTTTGTCCAGATCATCTTCATCTTTCTTCTATCTAAACCTTTTGTTCTCATTTTCCTTTCCTACAATAGACATAGTTTATTTTTTTAAACATCGATTGTTTTTTATTAATTAATTTAATTAATTAATTAATTAATTGCATAAACATGGTCGCTTTAGAATTTAACACCCTCACCATGTTGCTGCCAATGTTGGCGATAATAGTTTGTGCTTTGGTGTTTGCCTGTGGTTTCCGAAACCCTGCGCAGCCTCCAAGCTTCGATTCTGGTCGGCACGAATCCAAGAAATCCACCCAAAAGAAACCCAAGAAAACGAAGGTATTTTTTCTTTTATATAAGCATATATTTTCCTTACACGAGTATGTCTTCTCTGTTTGTTTCATTTGATCTTTAATAATATTTAATAATAATTTTACTTTTATTAACATTTATTATAACCATATTTCTTTTATCATTATTCGTATTATAATGCCTTTTTTTTTCATTTGATAATGTGATAGAATTCTATACTTCAGATCCAGTTGCCGGTTTATTGTATGTCATTAATATAGTCGGTGATCAACGATAAACTAGTTAACCATCCCACCCTCATCTGACACTACCTTTATCTCTGTGTGTATGTGTATGTGCGGCTTGACAGTGGGGCGAACAATCGGCCCCTTTTTTACCTTTACAATAAATACACTTCATCTGGCACCTCCAGATATCACCCAAACCGTACCACAAATGCATCACAATACACATTCATCTTCTAACACACACCCACGCATACACACATACACGTATATTTTATCAGACATCGGTGTATTTACCAATCTTCCTTGAGAACAAACCAAACTTGGTTCTATTTTCCACAATGCATTGATATTAAATTTGATCAGTCACATTCTAGTCAAGCTAAATACCTATTTTAGTGCCATTGTTTTCTATCATCTCTAAGCTCTAGTATTTGATA